>NW_027039845.1:13035-21364 GCF_034236695.1 Oncorhynchus nerka | reverse complement strand
AGGCTATGATCCTGTACACACTTCCTTGTTGGGTAGAGGGCACCAAACAGGCTATGATCCTGTACACACTTCCTTGTTGGGTAGAGGGCACCAAGATAGATTGATCTATCTATCTACCTCTATCTCTATCCCTCTCTCTATCTCTCTATCCCTCTCTCTATCTCTATCTCTCTATCCCTCTCTCTATCTCTATCTCTCTATCCCTCTCTCTATCTCTATCTCTCTATCCCTCTCTCTATCTCTATCTCTCTATCCCTCTCTCTCTCTCTCAGGGGCTTTATTGCCAGAGGAAACATATGTTAACATTGCCAAAGCAAGTGAAGTAGATAATAAACAGAAGTGAAATAAACCATACAATTAACAGTAAACGTGTGTGTGTGTGTATGTGTCTGTAGGTACAGGTACGTGTGTGTATGTGTCTGTAGGTACAGGTACGTGTGTGTGTGTGTGTGTCTGTAGGTACAGGTACGTGTGTGTGTGTGTGTGTCTGTAGGTACAGGTACGTGTGTGTGTGTGTGTCTGTAGGTACAGGTACGTGTGTGTGTGTGTCTGTAGGTACAGGTGTGTGTGTGTGTGTGTGTGTGGTGTGTGTGTGTGTGTGTGTGTGTGTGTGTGTGTGTGTGTGTGTGTGTGTGTGTGTGTGTGTGTGTGTGTGTGTGTGTGTGTGTGTGGGGGGTACAGGAATCTGTCTGTAGGTACAGGTACGCGTGTGTGTATGTGTCTGTAGGTACAGGTACGTGTGTGTGTGTGTGTGTGTGTGTGTGTGTGTGTGTGTGCTGTGTGTGTGCGCGTGTGTGTGCTGTGTGTGTGTGTGTGTGTGTGTGTGTGTGTGTGTGTGTGTGTGTGTGGCTGTGTGTGTGTAGGTGCTGTATGGGAACAGGTACGTGTGTGTGTGTCTGTATGTGTCTGTAGGTACAGGTACGTGTGTGTGTGTATGTGTCTGTAGGTACAGGTACGTGTGTGTGTGTATGTGTCTGTAGGTACAGGTACGTGTGTGTGTGTATGTGTCTGTAGGTACAGGTACGTGTGTGTGTATCTGTCTGTAGGTACAGGTACGTGTGTGTGTGTCTGTATGTGTCTGTAGGTACAGGTACTTGTGTGTGTATCTGTCTGTAGGTACAGGTATCTGTGTGTGTGTGGGTGGCTCTCCTCCCCAGATCTCCTCCTAATCTCACTAGAATTGCACAGTGAGCCAGTGAAGCAGTGGGTGTCTCTCTCCCGTCAGCCCCCTGTAATGCTGCCAACTCCGTGACCTTTCTGCATCACATTCAGCAGGAAACAAATGAAAATCACACAGTTCACCAACTTGCTGCCGATGCACAAGGCAAGGTTCAGAGCTATCTGACAATACAGCAGTGTGTAATGTTATTGTTATTTCCCCCTCTCTCGCTCTTATTCACTCACGCTCTCTCTCTCTCTGTCTCTCTCTGTGTCTCTCTCTGTCTCTCTCTGTGTCTCTCTCTGTCTCTCTCTGTGTCTCTCTCTGTCTCTCTCTGTGTCTCTCTCTCTCCATCTCTCTCTCTCTCTGTCTCTCTCTGTGTCTCTCTCTGTCTCTCTCTGTGTCTCTCTCTGTGTCTCTCTCTGTCTCTCTCTGTGTCTCTCTCTCTCCATCTCTCTCTATCTGTCTCTCTCGCTCTCTGTCTCTCTCTCTCTCTCTCTCTCTCTCTCTCTCTCTCTCTCTCTCTCTCTGTCTCTGTCTCTGTGTTTCTCTCTCTGTCTCTGTGTCTCTCTCTCTGTCTCTGTGTCTCTCTCTCGCTGTCTCTCTCTGTCTCTGTGTCTCTCTCTCTGTCTCTCTCTGTCTCTCTCTGTATCTCTCTCTCTCTGTTTGTCTCTCGCTCTGTGTCTCTCTGTCTCTCTGTCTATGTATATATACAGTGTTGTAACAATGTACAAATGGTTAATGTACAAAAGGGAAGATAAATAAGCATAAATATGGGTTGTATTTACATCTCTCTCTCTGTCTCTCTCACAATCTCTCTCTGTGTCTCTCTCTGTCTCTCTCACAATCTCTCTCTGTGTCTCTCTCTGTCTCTCTCACAATCTCTCTCTCACAATCTCTCTCTGTGTCTCTCTCAAAATCTCTCTCTGTGTCTCTCTCTCACAATCTCTCTCTGTCTCTCTCACAATCTCTCTCTCTGTGTCTCTCTCACAATCTCTCTCTGTGTCTCTCCCTCTCTCTCTCTCTCGCTCTCTCTGTCTCTCTCACAGTCTCTCTCTGTGTCTCTCTCTCACAATCTCTCTCTCTGTGTCTCTCACAATCTCTCTCTGTCTCTCTCTCACAATCTCTCTGTCTCTCTCTCACAAGCTCTCTCTCTGTCTCTCTCTCTCTCTCTCTCTCTCTCTCTCTCTCTCTCTCTCTCTCTCTCTCACTCTCTGTCTCTCTCTCTCTCTCTCTCTCTGTCTCTGTCTCTCTCTGTCTCTCTCTCTGTCTCTGTCTCTCTCACAATCTCTCTGTCTCTCACAATCTCTCTCTCTCTCTCTCACAATCTCTCTATGTGTGTCTCTCTCTCTCTGTCTCTCTATCTCTCTCTCTGTGTGTTTTCTCTCTCTGTCTCTCTCTCTCTCTGAATTTCCCTCTGTGTCTCTCTCGCCAAGGAGGTAAACAATAATAGTGTGTCGCAACATGCCATGTTCTCTGGTCCAAACCAAATTAAATTAGTATCAAATGTGAACTCGGACGGCTTGGCATGCAACATGCCAGTGCCTTGTTTGTGCGTTTTGGAGAACACATTCTCGTTATCAGGAATAAAAAAAAGATAACCGGGGGATTTCTCAACATTCATTTTAAGAGTGTGAAAGAATGTTTGGGAGACGGCCGGGAGTAGACAGCGAGCGGTAGACCAAGGAGCCTGAGGAAGTGAGATAGTGAGCAGAGCACTCAGCACCCATATGCTTTGGTTACCAGGGTGATAGACTTTATCAAAACACTGACCAATCCTCTTATGGGAAGGGAGAGTAAGCCCTTCCCAGTGGCAGAGACAATTACGGTCGTCGGGCAGAAATCCCAGGGTTTCCCTGTTGTTGTAAGCGGAGCGTTAAGCGTGGTATACAGGCAGCGCTGATCAGATCAGGGCCTATGGGCTTGTTGAAACCAGTCAACCCCTACGAATGCCGTTGTCAAAACACTCACGGGAGCATTGATGGAATTCAATTCCCACGAAATTCAATCTTTGAGGCGGTCTGTAGGAAAATGCATGTGTTTTATGGAAATTATACAGAAATGGAGCAGGAAAAAAAATATTGCGTTTTTGAAAGTGGAAAGATTATGCTTTCCGCTGCTGTTTTGGCCTCATCAAAACTAATTTGCAGTCCCATAGGATCTGTGCAGGCATTCTGAGAGACACCTGGTGGAAATACTGTCTCTCTGTACATACATAGTGCCTCTAAGTCTCTCACTTTGCTCTGTAGCAGAGCATGGCTTTGAGCTATATTGGACACAATGACTACTGAAGGCCATATCTCATAATGTTGTCTCTGTCTTGGCTCTCAACGACACCATTTGGACCGATGGATATATAGAGGAAACCCGACTGATGTCTTCTTTGTATACGCCAAACACTCAACCATCAGTAAGATAGAGGTAACCAGACCATCAGTAAGATAGAGGTAACCAGACCATCAGTAAGATAGAGGTAACCAGACCATCAGTAAGCCAGAGGTAACCAGACCATCAGTAAGATAGAGGTAACCAGACCATCAGTAAGCCAGAGGTAAACAGACCATCAGTAGGCCAGAGGTAACCAGACCATCAGTAAGATAGAGGTAACCAGACCATCAGTAAGATAGAGGTAAACAGACCATCAGTAAGCCAGAGGTAACCAGACCATCAGTAGGCCAGAGGTAACCAGACCATCAGTAAGCCAGAGGTAACCAGACCATCAGTAGGCCAGAGGTAACCAGACCATCAGTAGGCCAGAGGTAAACAGACCATCAGTAGGCCAGAGGTAACCAGACCATCAGTAGGCCAGAGGTAACCAGACCATCAGTAAGCCAGAGGTAACCAGACCATCAGTAGGCCAGCGGTAACCAGACCATCAGTAGGCCAGAGGTAACCAGACCATCAGTAGGCCAGAGGTAACCAGACCATCAGTAAGCCAGAGGTAACCAGACCATCAGTAGGCCAGAGGTAACCAGACCATCAGTAAGCCAGAGGTAACCAGACCATCAGTAGGCCAGAGGTAACCAGACCATCAGTAGGCCAGAGGTAACCAGACCATCAGTAGGCCAGAGGTAACCATACCATCAGTAGGCCAGAGGTAACCAGACCATCAGTAAGCCAGAGGTAACCAGACCATCAGTAGGCCAGAGGTAGCAGACCATCAGTAGGCCAGAGGTAACCCAGACCATCAGTAGGCCAGAGGTAACCAGACCATCAGTAAGCCAGAGGTAACCAGACCATCAGTAAGCCAGAGGTAACCAGACCATCAGTAGGCCAGAGGTAACCAGACCATCAGTAGGCCAGAGGTAAAACAGACCATCAGTAGGCCAGAGGTAACCAGACCATCAGTAGGCCAGAGGTAACCAGACCATCAGTAAGATAGAGGTAAACAGACCATCAGTAAGCCAGAGATAACCAGACCATAGTGAACAGTGTAATTCCATCTGATGTCTTCTTTACATCCTTAGACATATTGTCAGGATGAGTAATGAAGTGGAGGCTGTTCATACACCAGGGGGGGCAGACAGTCTCAGAGAAGACACCATACACCAGGGGGGCAGACAGTCTCAGAGAAGACACCCACCAGGGGGGCAGACAGTCTCAGAGAAGACACCATACACCAGGGGGCAGACAGTCTCAGAGAAGACATCTCATACACCAGGGGGGCACAGTCCTCAGAGAAGACACCATACACCAGGGGGGCACACAGTCTCAGAGAAGACACCATACACCATAAAGGTGACAGTCTCAGAGAAGACACCATACACCAGGGGGCACACAGTCTCAGAGAAGACACCATACACCAGGGGGGCACACAGTCTCAGAAGACACCATACACCAGGGGGGCAGACAGTCTCAGAGAAGACACCATACACCAGGGGGGGCACACAGTCTCAGAGAAGACACCATACACCAGGGGGCAGACAGTCTCAGAGAAGACACCATACACCAGGGGGCACACAGTCTCAGAAGACACCATACACCAGGGGGCAGACAGTCTCAGAGAAGACACCATACACCAGGGGGCAACACAGTCTCAGAAGACACCATACACCAGGGGGCACACAGTCTCAGAGAAGACACCATACACCAGGGGGGCACACAGTCTCAGAGAAGACACCATACACACCAGGGGGGGCACACAGTCTCAGAGAAGACACCATACACCAGGGGGGGGCACACAGTCTCAGGAGCACCATACACCAGGGGGCAGACAGTCTCCAGAAGACACCATACACCAGGGGGGCAGACAGTCCTCCAGAAGACACCATACACCAGGGGGGCACACAGTCCTCAGAGAAGACACCATACACCAGGAGGGCAGACAGTCTCAGAAGACACCATACACCAGGGGGCAGACAGTCTCAGAAGACACCATACACCAGGGGGCAGACAGTCTCAGAAGACACCATACACCAGGGGGCAGACAGTCTCCAGAAGACACCATTACACCAGGGGGCAGACAGTCTACACCAGGGGGGCAGACAGTCCAGAGAAGACACCATACACCAGGGGGGCACACAGTCTCAGAGAAGACACCATACACCAGGGGGCAGACAGTCTCAGAGAAGACACCATACACCAGGGGGCACACAGTCTCAGAGAAGACACCATACACCAGGGGGGCAGACAGTCTCAGAGAAGACACCATACACCAGGGGGGCAGACAGTCTCAGAGAAGACACCATACACCAGGGGGGCAGACAGTCTCAGAGAAGACACCATACACCAGGGGGGCAGACAGTCTCAGAGAAGACACCATACACCAGAGGGGGCAGACAGTCTCAGAGAAGACACCATACACCAGGGGGGCAAAGCAGGAGCAGTCTCAGAGAAGACACCATACACCAGGGGGGCAGACAGTCTCAGAGAAGACACCATACACCAGGGGGCAGACAGTCTCAGAGAAGACACCATACACCAGGGGGGCAGACAGTCTCAGAGAAGACACCATACACCAGGGGGGCAGACAGTCTCAGAGAAGACACCATACACCAGGGGGGCAGACAGTCTCAGAGAAGACACCATACACCAGGGGGGCACACAGTCTCAGAGAAGACACCATACACCAGGGGGGCAAACAGTCTCAGAGAAGACACCATACACCAGGGGGGCACACAGTCTCAGAGAAGACACCATACACCAGGGGGGCAGACAGTCTCAGAGAAGACACCATACACCAGGGGGCACACAGTCTCAGAGAAGACACCATACACCAGGGGGGCACACAGTCTCAGAGAAGACACCATACACCAGGGGGGCACACAGTCTCAGAGAAGACACCATACACCAGGGGGGCAGACAGTCTCAGAGAAGACACCATACACCAGGGGGGCACACAGTCTCAGAGAAGACACCATACACCAGGGGGGCACACAGTCTCAGAGAAGACACCATACACCAGGGGGGCACACAGTCTCAGAGAAGACACCATACACCAGGGGGGCAGACAGTCTCAGAGAAGACACCATACACCAGGGGGCACACAGTCTCAGAGAAGACACCATACACCAGGGGGGCACACAGTCTCAGAGAAGACACCATACACCAGGGGGCACACAGTCTCAGAGAAGACACCATACACCAGGGGGGGCAGACAGTCTCAGAGAAGACACCATACACCAGGGGGGCACACAGTCTCAGAGAAGACACCATACACCAGGGGGGCAGACAGTCTCAGAGAAGACACCATACACCAGGGGGGCACACAGTCTCAGAGAAGACACCATACACCAGGGGGGCACACAGTCTCAGAGAAGACACCCATACACCAGGGGGGGCAGACAGTCTCAGAGAAGACACCATACACCAGGGGGGCACACAGTCTCAGAGAAGACACCATACACCAGGGGGGCACACAGTCTCAGAGAAGACACCATACACCAGGGGGGCACACATTCTCAGAGAAGACACCATACACCAGGGGGGCAACACAGTCTCAGAGAAGACACACATACACCAGGGGGCAGACAGTCTCAGAGAAGACACCATACACCAGGGGGGGCACACAGTCTCAGAGAAGACACCATACACCAGGGGGGGCAGACAGTCTCAGAGAAGACACCATACACCAGGGGGGGCACACAGTCTCAGAGAAGACACCATACACCAGGGGGGGCACACAGTCTCAGAGAAGACACCATACACCAGGGGGGGCACACAGTCTCAGAGAAGACACCATACACCAGGGGGGGCACACAGTCTCAGAGAAGACACCATACACCAGGGGGGGGGCAGACAGTCTCAGAGAAGACACCATACACCAGGGGGGGCACACAGTCTCAGAGAAGACACCATACACCAGGGGGGGCACACAGTCTCAGAGAAGACACCATACACCAGGGGGGGCACACAGTCTCAGAGAAGACACCATACGTCCATGGCTGCTTCCTGTGTCTGTTTAACATTCATGGCAATTTCATCCCAGCCTGAGCCTTTATTAAAAAGACCAAAGTTCTGTACAGAGACGAGCGCCATAACTCGACCCGTTCATTTCGCCCGCCGCTCCTTCCTCAATTGTGTCGGTGGTCCCTCAGCTTTTAGATTGTGGCCCTCTTAGCAATGTTTATTCAAGCTGTTACGGTTTGAGGAGCAGCCATTCTTGATGCCGGCAAGAGTTTGAGCGAGGAGTAGTGCCGGGCCCTGAATGCAAAGCGTTTGTCTCTGTGTGGAAAACTCACAGTTGACTAAACCCAAGATGGCAATTAGGAAATGGTCTGTGAAATGGCTTGATAGCGCAAAACTGTGAGATAGTTCACTCAAATTCATTTAAAATAACATATTTGGGGTCTCTCCCCAATTGCAGGGTCCAGGGCTTGCCGGTAGTAATGAAAATTAAGCCGCCGCCACCAGCACTTGACGACAAGCTTGAAAAACATAATTGGCGGAATGTGAAGTGCTCTTCGAGAGCTCAAAAGCTCCTGTAACAATGTCGAAGCTTCTCACTGCACAGACGCGAAAGGGGGGGAAACTTTGACAGACTTCTGTAGCGACAAAAAATATTTCCTGGAATTAACCAATGAAACCAAACGATCTAGCAAACTAGCTCTGGGTGTTATGTGAATATTGTCTCCTTAGGATTAGTGGATGATGTTTTTTAGTCTTCTGTTAAATGTAACGACTTTTATTACTTTTTTGGAATGTTTTTTAAGTTATTGTTTGGAGAAACAA
>NW_027039845.1:0-12535 GCF_034236695.1 Oncorhynchus nerka | reverse complement strand
GCAGGCTATGATCCTGTACACACTTCCTTGTTGGGTAGAGGGCACCAAACAGGCTATGATCCTGTACACACTTCCTTGTTGGGTAGAGGGCACCAAACAGGCTATGATCCTGTACACACTTCCTTGTTGGGTAGAGGGCACCAAGATAGATTGATCTATCTATCTACCTCTATCTCTATCCCTCTCTCTATCTCTCTATCCCTCTCTCTATCTCTCTATCCCTCTCTCTATCTCTCTATCCCTCTCTCTATCTCTCTATCCCTCTCTCTCTCTCTATCTCTCTATCCCTCTCTCTATCTCTATCTCTCTATCCCTCTCTCTATCTCTATCTCTCTATCCCTCTCTCTATCTCTATCTCTCTATCCCTCTCTCTCTCTATCTCTCTATCCCTCTCTCTATCTCTATCTCTCTATCCCTCTCTCTATCTCTATCTCTCTATCCCTCTCTCTATCTCTATCCCTCTCTCTATCTCTCTATCCCTCTCTCTATCTCTATCTCTCTATCCCTCTCTCTATCTCTCTATCCCTCTCTCTATCTCTATCTCTCTATCCCTCTCTCTCTCTCAGGGGCTTTATTGCCAGAGGAAACATATGTTAACATTGCCAAAGCAAGTGAAGTAGATAATAAACAGAAGTGAAATAAACCATACAATTAACAGTAAACGTGTGTGTGTGTGTATGTGTCTGTAGGTACAGGTACGTGTGTGTGTATGTGTCTGTAGGTACAGGTACGTGTGTGTGTGTGTGTGTCTGTAGGTACAGGTACGTGTGTGTGTGTGTGTGTGTCTGTAGGTACAGGTACGTGTGTGTGTATGTGTCTGTAGGTACAGGTACGTGTGTGTGTGTGTGTGTGTGTCTGTAGGTACAGGTACGTGTGTGTGTGTGTCTGTAGGTACAGGTATGTGTGTGTGTGTGTGTGTGTGTGTGTGTGTGTGTGTGTGTGTGTGTTGTGTGTGTGTGTGTGTGTGTGTGTGTGTGGGGGGGGGTACAGGAATCTGTCTGTAGGTACAGGTACGTGTGTGTGTGTGTGTGTCTGTAGGTACAGGTACGTGTGTGTGTGTGTGTGTGTCTGTAGGTACAGGTATCGTGTGTGTATGTGTCTGTAGGTACAGGGGTGCACGTGTGTGTGTGTGTGTGTGTGTGTGTGTCTGTAGGTACAGGTATCGTGTGTGTGTGTGTCTGTAGGTACAGGTATGTGTGTGTGTGTGTGTGTGTGTGTGTGTGTGTGTTTGTGTGTGTGTGTGTGTGTGTGTGTGTGGGGGGGGGTACAGGAATCTGTCTGTAGGTACAGGTACGTGTGTGTGTATGTCTGTAGGTACAGGTACGTGTGTGTGTGTGTGTGTGTGTGTGTGTGTGTGTGTGTGTGTGTGTGTGTGTGTGTGTGTGTGTGTGTGTGTGTGTGTGTGTGTGTGTGTGTGTGTGTGTGTGTGTGTGTGTGTGTGTGTGTGTGTGAGTGTGTGTGTGTGTCTGTAGGAACAGGTACACGTGTGTGTGTCTGTATGTGTCTGTAGGTACAGGTACGTGTGTGTGTGTGTATGTGTCTGTAGGTACAGGTACGTGTGTGTGTATCTGTCTGTAGGTACAGTACGTGTGTGTGTGTCTGTATGTGTCTGTAGGTACAGGTACTGTGTGTGTATCTGTCTGTAGGTACAGGTATCTGTGTGTGTGTGGGTGGCTCTCCTCCCAGATCTCTCCTAATCTCACTAGAATTGCACAGTGAGCCAGTGAAGCAGTGGTTCCCTCCCAGTCAGCCCCCTGTAATGCTGCAACTTCCCTGACCTTTCTGCATCAGCATTCAGCAGGAAACAAATGAAAATCACACAGTTCACCAACTTGCTGATGCACAAGGCAAGGTTCAGAGCTATCTGACAATACAGCAGTGTGTAATGTTATTGTTATTTCCCCTCTCGCTCTTATTCACTCACGCTCTCTCTCTCTGTCTCTCTCTGTGTCTCTCTCTGTCTCTCTCTGTGTCTCTCTCTGTCTGTCTCTCTCTGTGTCTCTCTCTGTCTCTCTCTGTGTCTCTACCCTCTCTCCATCTCTCTCTCTGTCTCTCTCTCTGTGTCTCTCTCTGTCTCTCTCTGTGTCTCTCTCTCCTGTGTCTCTCTCTGTCTCTCTGTCTCTATTCGCTGTCACGTCTCTCTCTCTCTCTCTCTGTCTCTCTCTCTATCTGTCTCTCTCGCTTCTCTCTGTGTCTCTCTGTCTCTCTCTCTCTCTCTCTCTCTCTCTCTCTCTCTCTCTCTCTCTCTGTCTCTGTCTCTGTGTTTTCTCTCTGTCTCTGTGTCTCTCTCTCTGTCTCTGTGTCTCTCTCTCGCTGTCTCTCTCTGTCTCTGTGTCTCTCTCTCTGTCTCTCTCTGTCTCTCTGTATCTCTGTTTGTCTCTCGCTCTGTCTTCTGTCTCTCTGTCTCTCTCTCTGTCTCTCTCTGTCTCTCTGTCTCTGTTTATATATACTGTGTCTCTCTGTCTCTCTGTCTCTCTCTCAATTCAATTCAATTCAAAAAGGGAAGATAAATACATAAAGCAAGTGGGTAGTATTTGAAATCAATAAAAATAATAATAACAGTAAACATTCTCAGAAGTTTAAAAGAATAAAGACATTACAAATGTCTCTATTATGTATATATATACAGTGTTGTAACTGTACAAAATGTTAATGTACAAAGGGAAGATAAATCATAAATATCTCTCTTACATCTCTCTCTGTCTCTCTCTGTGTCTCTCTGTCTCTCTCTCTCTCACTGTCTCTCTCTGTAATCTCTCTCTGTCTCTCTCACAATCTCTCTCTGTGTCTCTCCCTCTCTCTCTCTCTCACAATCTCTCTCTCTGTCTCTCTCAAAGTCTCTCTCTGTCTCTCTCTCACAATCTCTCTCTGTCTCCTCACAATCTCTCTGTCTCTCTGTCACAAGCTCTCTCTCTGTGTCTCTCCTCCTCTCTCTAATCTCGCTCTCTCTGTGTCTCTCCCACAGTCTCTCTCTGTGTCTCTCTCTCATTAATCTCTCTCTCTGTGTCTCTCACAATCTCTATCTCTGTCTCTCTCTCAATCTCTCTGTCTCTCTCTCACAATCTCTCTCTGTCTCTCTCTCTCTCTCTCTCTCTCTCTCTCTCTCTCTCTCTGTCTCTCTCTCTCTCTCTCTATCTGTCTCTCTCTCTCTCTCTCTCTCTCTCTCACAATCTCTCTCTCTGTGTCTCTCTCTCTCTGTGTGTCTCTCTCACAATGTCTCTCTCTCTCTCTCACAATCTCTATGTGTGTGTGTGTTTCTCTCTCTCTCTATCTCTCTGTGTGTTTTTCTCTCTGTCTCTCTCTCTCTCACAATTTCCCTCTGTGTTCTCTCTCTCTCTCGCCAAGGCGAGAGGTAAAAAATAATAGTGTGTTGCAACATGCCATGTTCTCTGGTCCAAACCAAATTAAATTAGTATCAAATGTGAACTCGGACGGCTTGGCGCTGCAACATGCCAGTGCCTTGTTTGTGCGTCTTGGAGAACACATTCTCGTTATCAGGAATAAAAAAGATAACCGGGGGGATTTCTCAACATTCATTTTTAGAGTGTGAAAGAATGTTTGGGAGACGGCCGGGGTAGACAGCGAGCGGTAGGCCAAGGAGCCTGAGGAAGTGAGATAATTGAGCAGAGCACTCAGCATATGCTTTGGTTACCAGAGTGATAGACTTTATCAAAACACTGACCAATCCTCTTATGGGAAAGGGAGAGTAAGCCCTTCCCAGTGGCAGAGACAATTACGGTCGTCGGGCAGAAATCCCAGGGTTTCCCTGTTGTTGTAGCGGAGCGATTAGCGTATACAGGCAGCGCTGATCAGATCAGGGCCTATGGGCTTGTTGAAACCAGTCCAACCCTACGAATGCCGTTGTCAAAACACTCACGGGAGCATTGATGGAATTCAATTCCACCGAAATTCAATCTTTGAGCCGGTCTGTAGGAGAAATGCATGTGTTTTATGGAAATTATACAGAAATGGAGCAGGGAAAAAAATATTGCGTTTTGAAATTGGAAAGATTATGCTTTCGCTGCTGTTTTGGCCTCATCAAAACTAATTTGCAGTTATAGGATCTGTGCAGGCATTCTGAGAGACACCTGAGTGGAAATACTGTCTCTCTGTACATACATAGTGCCTCTAAGTCTCTCTCCTTTGCTCTGTAGCAGAGCATGGCTTTGAGCTATATTGGACACAATGACTACTGAAGGCCATATCTCATAATGTTGTCTCTGTCTTGGCTCTCAACGACACCATTTGGACCGATGGATATATAGAGGAAACCCGACTGATGTCTTTGTATACGCCAAACACTCCAACCACATCAGCAAGATAGAGGTAACCAGACCATCAGTAAGATAGAGGTAACCAGACCATCAGTAAGATAGAGGTAACCAGACCATCAGTAAGATAGAGGTAACCAGACCATCAGTAAGCCAGAGGTAACCAGACCATCAGTAAGCCAGAGGTAAACAGACCATCAGTAAGATAGAGGTAAACAGACCATCAGTAAGATAGAGGTAACCAGACCATCAGTAAGATAGAGGTAAACAGACCATCAGTAAGCCAGAGGTAAACAGACCATCAGTAAGCCAGAGGTAAACAGACCATCAGTAGGCCAGAGGTAAACAGACCATCAGTAGGCCAGAGGTAACCAGACCATCAGTAGGCCAGAGGTAACCAGACCATCAGTAGGCCAGAGGTAACCAGACCATCAGTAGGCCAGAGGTAACCAGACCATCAGTAAGCCAGAGGTAACCAGACCATCAGTAGGCCAGAGGTAACCAGACCATCAGTAGGCCAGAGGTAACCAGACCATCAGTAGGCCAGAGGTAAACAGACCATCAGTAGGCCAGAGGTAACCAGACCATCAGTAGGCCAGAGGTAACCAGACCATCAGTAAGCCAGAGGTAACCAGACCATCAGTAGGCCAGAGGTAACCAGACCATCAGTAGGCCAGAGGTAACCAGACCATCAGTAGGCCAGAGGTAACCAGACCATCAGTAGGCCAGAGGTAACCAGACCATCAGTAAGACCCAGAGGTAACCAGACCATCAGTAGGCCAGAGGTAACCAGACCATCAGTAGGCCAGAGGTAAATCAGACCATCAGTAGGCCAGAGGTAACCAGACCATCAGTAGGCCAGAGGTAACCAGACCATCAGTAAGCCAGAGGTAACCAGACCATCAGTAGGCCAGAGGTAACCAGACCATCAGTAGGCCAGAGGTAAACAGACCATCAGTAGGCCAGAGGTAACCAGACCATCAGTAGGCCAGAGGTAACTAGACCATCAGTAAGATAGGAGGTAAACAGACCATCAGTAAGCCAGAGATAACCAGACCATAGTGAACAGTGTAATTCCATCTGATGTCTTCTTTACGGTCCCAGACATATTGTCAGGATGAGTAATGAAGTGGAGGCTGTTCATACACCAGGGACAATTCATACACCAGACAGTCTCAGAGAAGACACCATACACCAGGGGGGCAGACAGTCTCAGAGAAGACACCATACACCAGGGGGCAGACAGTCTCAGAGAAGACACCATACACCAGCACACAGGGGACCATACACCAGGGGGCACACACACAGTCTCAGAGAAGACAACCATACACCAGGGGGGCACACAGTCTCAGAGAAGACACTCATACACCAGGGGGCACACAGTCTCAGAGAAGACACCATACACCACACCAGGGACACCAGGGGGGCAGACAGTCCCAGAGAAGACACCATACACCAGGGGGCACACAGTCTCAGAGAAGACACCATACACCAGGGGGCAGACAGTCCTCAGAGAAGACACCATACACCAGGGGGGGGGGCACACAGTCCAGTCAGAGAAGACACCATACACCAGGGGGGCAGACAGTCCCAGAGAAGACACCATACACCAGGGGGGCACACAGTCTCAGAGAAGACACCATACCACACAGTCTCCAGAGAAGGCACCATACACCAGGGGGCAGACAGTCCAGAGAAGACAGGGGGCAGACAGTCTCAGAGAAGACACATACACCAGGGGGGCAGACAGTCTCAGAGAAGACACCATACACCAGGGGGCACACACCAGGGGGACACCATACACCAGGGGGCAGACAGTCTCAGAGAAGACACCATACACCAGGGGGGCACACAGTCTCAGAGAAGAAGACACCATACACCAGGGGGGGCAGACAGTCTCAGAGAAGAAGACACCATACACCAGGGGGCAGACAGTCCTCAGAGAAGACACCATACACCAGGGGGGGGGCATACACCAGGGGGCAGACAGTCCAGAGAAGACACCATACACCAGGGGGGCAGACAGTCTCAGAGAAGACACCACATACACCAGGGGGCACACAGTCTCAGAGAAGACACCACACCAGGGGGGCAGACAGTCTCAGAGAAGACACCATCCCAGAGAAGACACCAGGGGGGGCAGACAGTCTCAGAGAAGACACCATACACCAGGAGGGCAAACAGTCTCAGAGAAGACACCATACACCAGGGGGGCAGACAGTCTCAGAGAAGACACTATACACCAGGGGGCACACAGTCTCAGAGAAGACACCATACACCAGGGGGGCAGACAGTCCTCAGAGAAGACACCATACACCAGGGGGGCAGACAGTCTCAGAGAAGACACCATACACCAGGGGGCAGACAGTCCAGAGAAGACACCATACACCAGGGGGCACAGACAGTCCCAGAGAAGACACCATACACCAGGGGGGGGCACACAGTCTCAGAGAAGACACCATACACCAGGGGGGCAGACAGTCTCAGAGAAGACACCATACACCAGGGGGGTAGACAGTCTCAGAGAAGACACCATACACCAGGGGGCAGACAGTCTCAGAGAAGACACCAGTGGGGGCACACCAGGGGGGGCAGACAGTCTCAGAGAAGACACCATACACCAGGGGGGCTCAGAGAAGACACCATACACCAGGGGGGCAAACAGTCTCGTGAGAAGAAGACACAGTCCCAGAGAAGATACACCAGGGGGGCAGACAGTCCCAGAGAAGACACCATACACCAGGGGGCACACAGTCCCAGAGAAGACACCATACACCAGGGGGGGCACACAGTCCCAGAGAAGACACCATACACCAGGGGGCACACAGTCTCAGAGAAGACACCATACACCAGGGGGGCAGGGGCATGACAGTCTCAGAGAAGACACCATACACCAGGGGGGCACACAGTCTCAGAGAAGACACCATACACCAGGGGGGCAGAGAAGACACCATACACCAGGGGGCACACAGTCTCAGAGAAGACACCATACACCAGGGGGCAGACAGTCTCAGAGAAGACACCATACACCAGGGGGGCAGACAGTCCTCAGAGAAGACACCATACACCAGGGGGGCAGACAGTCTCAGAGAAGACACCATACACCAGGGGGACACAGAGAAGACACTACACCAGGGGGGGCAGACAGTCTCAGAGAAGACACCATACACCAGGGGGGCAGACAGTCTCAGAGAAGACACCATACACCAGGGGGGCACACAGTCCCAGAGAAGACACCATACACCAGGGGGGGGAGGAAGCAGACAGTCCAGAGAAGACACCATACACCAGGGGGGCACACAGTCCAGAGAAGACACCATACACCAGGGGGCACATTCTCAGAGAAGACACCATACACCAGGGGGAAGCACACAGGGGGGTGACAGTCTCAGAGAAGACACCATACACCAGGGGGGCAGACAGGAGAAGACACTACACACCAGGGGGACAGTCTCAGAGAAGACACCATACACCAGGGGGCACACAGTCTCAGAGAAGACACCATACACCAGGGGCAGATACAGTCTCAGAGAAGACACCATACACCAGGGGGCACACAGTCCTCAGAGAAGACACCAAACACCAGGGGGGCAGACAGTCTCAGAGAAGACACCATACACCAGGGGGGCAGACAGTCTCAGAGAAGACACCATACACCAGGGGGCACACAGTCTCAGAGAAGACACCATACACCAGGGGGGGGGCAGGGGGCACAGTCTCAGAGAAGACACCATACGTCCATGGCTGCTTCCTGTGTCTGTTTAACATTCATGGCAATTTCATCCCAGCCTGAGCCTTTATTAAAAGACCAAAGTTCTGTACAGAGACGAGCGCCTATAACCCGACCTGCTCATTTCGTCCGCCGCTCCTTCCTCAATTGTGTCGGTGGTCCTCAGCTTTTAGATTGTGGCCCCTTAGCAATGTTTATTCAAGCTGTTATGGTTTGAGGAGCAGCCATTCTTGATGCCGGCAAGAGTTTGAGCGAGGAGTAGTGCCGGGCCCTGAATGCAAAAGCGTTTGTCTCTGGTGGAAAACTCACAGTTGACTAAACCCAAGATGGCAATTAGGAAATGGTCTGTGAAATGGCTTGATAGCGCAAAACTGTAGAGAGTTCACTCAAATTCATTTAAAATAACATATTTGGGGTCTCTCCTCAATTGCAGGGTCCAGGGCTTGCCGTAGTAATGAAAATTAAGTCACACAGCACTTGACGCACAAGCTTGAAAAACATAATTGGCGGAATGTGAAGTGCTCTTCGAGAGCTCAAAAGTTCTGTAACAATGTCAAGCTTCTCACTGCACAGACGCGAAAGGGGGGAAACTTGACAGACTTCTGTAGCGACAAAAATATTTCCTGAATTAACCAATGAAAAACCAAACGATCTAGCAAACTAGCTCTGGGTGTTATGTGAATATTGCTCTTTAGGATTAGTGGATGATGTTTTTTAGTCTTATGTTAAATGTAATGACTTTATTACTTTTTGAATAGTTTTTTAAGTTATTGTTTGGAGAAACAAGGAGTGAGAGAGAGAGAGAAGAGGGTAGAGAGAGAGGTTTAAAATATCAACAAGTGCTGGTGTTGATGGGGGAGAGAGAGAGAGAGAGAGGAGAGAGAGAGAGAGAGAGAGTGGGTTTAAAATATCAACAAGTGCTGTGTTGATGGGGAGAGAGAGAGAGAGAGGGAGAGAGAGTGGTTTAAAATATCAACAAGTGCTGTGTTGATGGGGAGAGAGAGAGAGAGAGAGAGAGAGAGAGGGAGAGAGAGTGGTTTAAAATATCAACAAGTGCTGTGTTGATGGGGAGAGAGAGAGAGAGGGAGAGAGAGTGGTTTAAAATATCAACAAGTGCTGTGTTGATGGGGGAGAGAGAGAGAGAGAGAGAGGGAGAGAGAGTGGTTTAAAATATCAACAAGTGCTGTGTTGATGGGGAGAGGAGAGAGAGAGAGGGAGAGAGTGGTTTAAAATATCAACAAGTGCTGTGTTGATGGGGGAGAGAGAGAGAGGGAGGGGAGAGAGAGGAGGGAGAGAGAGAGAGAGGAGAGAGTGGTTTAAAATATCAACAAGTGCTGTGTTGATGGGGAGAGAGAGAGAGAGAGAGGGAGAGAGAGTGGTTTAAAATATCAACAAGTGCTGTGTTGATGGGGGAGAGAGAGAGAGGAGGGAGGAGAGAGAGGGGGAGAGAGAGTGGTTTAAAATATCAACAAGTGCTGTGTTGATGGGGAGAGAGAGAGAGGGAGGAGAGAGAAGGGAGAGAGAGTGGTTAAAATATCAACAAGTGCTGTGTTGATGGGGAGAGAGAGGAGAGGAGAGGAGAGAGAGTGGTTTAAAATATCAACAAGTGCTGTGTTGATGGGGAGAGAGAGAGAGAGGGAGAGAGAGTGGTTTAAAATATCAACAAGTGCTGTGTTGATGGGGGGAGAGAGAGAGAGGGAGAGAGAGGGAGAGAGAGTGGTTTAAAATATCAACAAGTGCTGTGTTGATGGGGAGAGAGAGAGAGAGGGAGAGAGAGTGGTTTAAAATATCAACAAGTGCTGTGTTGATGGGGGGAGAGAGAGAGAGGGAGAGAGAGGGAGAGAGAGTGGTTTAAAATATCAACAAGTGCTGTGTTGATGGGGGGAGAGAGAGAGAGGGAGAGAGAGGGAGAGAGAGTGGTTTAAAATATCAACAAGTGCTGTGTTGATGGGGAGAGAGAGAGAGAGAGAGGGAGAGAGAGTGGTTTAAAATATCAACAAGTGCTGTGTTGATGGGGAGAGAGAGAGAGAGAGGGAGAGAGATGGTTTAAAATATCAACAAGTGCTGTGTTGATGGGGAGAGAGAGAGAGAGGAGGAGAGAGAGGAGAGAGAGTGGTTTAAAATATCAACAAGTGCTGTGTTGATGGGAGAGAGAGAGAGAGGGAGAGTATGGTAGACGTCACCAAGGCAGTGTGAGAGAGAGAGAGAGGGAGAGAGAGGGTTTATAATATCAACAAGTGCTGTGTTGATGGGGGAGAGAGAGAGAGAGGAGAGAGAGTGGTTTAAAACATCAACAAGTGCTGATGTTGATGGGGGAGAGAGAGAGGGAGGGAGAGAGAGAGGAGAGAGAGAGGGGAGAGAGAGTGGTTTAAAATATCAACAAGTGCTGTGTATAAGGAGGATTGGAGGAGAGAGAGGGAGGTGGAGAGGAGAGAGAGGGAGAGGAGAGTGGTTTAAAACATCAACAAGTGCTGTGTTGATGGGGGGAGAGAGAGGGAGAGAGAGAGAGAGAGGGAGAGAGAGTGAGTTTAAAATATCAACAAGTGCTGTGTTGATGGGGAGAGAGAGGGAGGAGGAGAGAGAGGAGAGAGAGTGGTTTAAAATATCAACAAGTGCTGTGTTGATGGGGAGAGAGAGAGAGAGAGGGAGAGAGAGTGGTTTAAAACATCAACAAGTGCTGTGTTGATGGGGAGAGAGAGAGAGAGAGAGGAGAGAGAGAGTGGTTTAAAACATCAACAAGTGCTGTGTTGATGGGGAGAGAGAGAGAGAGAGAGGAGAGAGAGGGAGAGGATGTTTAAAATATCAACAAGTGCTGTGTTGATGGGGAGAGAGAGAGAGGGAGAGAGAGAGAGAGAGTGGTTTAAAATATCAACAAGTGCTGTGTTGATGGGGAGAGAGAGAGAGAGAGAGAGGGAGAGAGAGTGGTTTAAAATATCAAACAAGTGCTGTGTTGATGGGGAGAGAGAGGGAGAGAGAGAGGGAGAGAGGGAGTTTGAATATCAACAAGGGCTGTGTTGATGGGGGAGAGAGAGAGAGGGAGGGAGAGAGAGAGAGGGAGAGTGGTTTAGACATCAACAAGTGCTGTAGCTGATGGGGAGAGAGAGGGAGGGGAGAGAGAGAGAGGGAGAGAGAGTAGTCTAAAATATCAACAAGTGCTGTGTTGATGGGGAGAGAGAGAGGGAGGAGGAGAGAGAGATGGAGAGGAGTGGCTTGAAACATCAACAAGTGCTGTGTTGATTGGGAGAGAGAGAGGAGAGAGAGAGAGAGTGGTTTATAACATCAACAAGTGCTGTGTTGATGGAGAGAGAGAGAGAGAGGAGAGAGAGAGAGTTTTAAAATATCAACAAGTGCTGTGTTGATGGGGAGAGAGAGAGAGAGGAGGGGGAGAGAGAGGAGAGAGAGTGGTTTAAAACATCAACAAGTGCTGTGTTGATGAAGAGAGAGAGAGGGAGGGAGAGAGGAGAGAGATGGCCTAGCACATCAACAAGGCCGGTTGATGGAGAGAGAGAGAGAGGGAGGGGGAGAGTGGTTTAAAACATCAACAAGTGCTGAGGTTGATGGAGGGAGAGAGAGAGAGAGAGAGGGAGAGAGATGGTTTAAACATATCAACAAGTGCTGTGGTTGATGGGGAGAGAGAGAGAGAGAGAGAGAGGAGAGAGGGGAGAGAGAGTGGTTTGAAACATCAACAAGGCTGTGTTGATGGGGAGAGAGAGAGAGGGAGGGGGAGGGGGAGAGAGGGAGAGAGAGGGTGGTTTAAAACATCAACAAGTGCTGTGTTGATGGGGGAGAGAGAGAGAGGGAGGGAGAGAGAGAGGAGAGAGGGAGAGAGAGTGGTTTAAAATATCAACAAGTGCTGTGTTGATGGGAGAGAGAGAGAGAGAGAGGAGAGAGAGTGGTTTAAAATATCAACAAGTGCTGTGTTGATGGGGAGAGAGAGAGAGAGGGGAGAGAGGAGAGGTTTCAAAACTATCAACAAGTGCTGTGTTGATGGGGAGAGAGAGAGGGAGGAGGAGAGAGAGGAGAGAGAGTGGTTTAAAATATCAACAAGTGCTGTGTTGATGGGGGAGAGAGAGAGAGAGAGAGAGAGAGGGAGAGTGGTTTAAAATATCAACAAGTGCTGTGTTGATGGGGGAGAGAGAGAGAGAGAGGAGAGAGAGAGAGAGTGAGTGGTAGTGATAGAGATATAGAGAGCCTAGAATATCAACAAGTGCTGTAGTTGATGGGGAGAGAGAGAGAGAGGGGAGGGGGAGAGAGAGTGGCTTAAAATATCAACAAGTGCTGTGTTGATGGGGGAGAGAGAGAGAGAGAGAGGGAGAGAGAGTGGTTTAAAATCAACAAGCGCTGTGTTGATGGGGGAGGAGGAGGAGAGAGAGAGAGAGAGAGAGAGAGGAGAAGATTGCACAGCTGATGGGGAGAGAGAGAGAGAGGGGGAGAGAGAGATGGGAGTTTGAAACATCAACAAGTGCTGTGTTGATGGGGAGAGAGAGAGAGGAGGGGAGAGAGAGGGAGAGAGAGTGGTTTAAAATATCAACAA
>NW_027039844.1:0-109559 GCF_034236695.1 Oncorhynchus nerka | reverse complement strand
GAAATGAATGAATAAACAACTGGTCTGTTATTGGCTGATGCAGGTCACATGAAAAAACAACTGGTCTGTTACAACAAAAAACTTCACAAACAACGGTTTGTGATTTAATCAGTGCCAATTCACTTTTCATATTATGCTATTTTTGCACCTAATTTAAAGAAATGTAAACATGAATTAATGTGCCGTTGTTTTCTGTCTGGTTCTGGTCCTGTATGTGAGGAAAAACTAAATCAGCATTTATTGAAGGAGCGTGCGTATTCTCTAATGAATTAAATTGAATATTTTCAGCTAATTTCCTGCTGAAGTCTCTGCTCAAGCCTGTCTAATTGAGTTCATGCTATTGTAGGTTTGATGCAAAAGGTAAATTACTCAAGTAATATAAGTCATGCAAATGTATTGCAAGATCACAAAAATGTGTTGACACAAGCACATAGCTATTGTTGTTATTTAGTGGTTTTTAATGTGCTGATCGTTTATGAAGACACGTATTCCCAGAGCTGGACTGGGTGAAATGGACGGGGTGAAATGGACTGGGTGAAATGGACTGGGGGAAATGGACTGGGTGAAATGGACTGGGTGAAATGGACTGGGTGAAATGGACTGGGTGAAATGGACTGGGTGAAATGGACTGGGTGAAATGGACTGGGGGAAATGGACTGGGTGAAATGGACTGGGTGAAATGGACTGGGGGAAATGGACTGGGTGAAATGGACTGGGTGAAATGGACTGGGTGAAATGGACTGGGTGACATGGACTGGGTGAAATGGACTGGGTGAAATGGACTGGGTGAAATGGACTGGGTGAAATAGACTGGGTGAAATGGACTGGGGGAAATGGACGGGTGAAATGGACTGGGTGAAATGGACTGGGTGAAATGGACTGGGGGAAATGGACTGGGTGAAATGGACTGGGGGAAATGGACTGGGTGAAATGGACTGGGTGACATGGACTGGGTGAAATGGACTGGGGGAAATGGACGGGTGAAATGGACTGGGTGAAATGGACTGGGTGAAATGGACTGGGTGAAATGGACTGGGTGACATGGACTGGGTGAAATGGACTGGGTGAAATGGACTGGGTGAAATGGACTGGGTGAAATGGACTGGGTGAAATGGACTGGGTGAAATGGACTGGGGGAAATGGACTGGGTGAAATGGACTGGGTGAAATGGACTGGGTGAAATGGACTGGGTGAAATGGACTGGGTGACATTTGAATGAGAAACTCTGCAAGATTCAACAAGAAATAATCCCTGATGAATTTGATCACGAAGCCTTTTGCTATATTTTACTACAAAATATGAATGTATTTAATGTTACATCAATATTGTTTTTATAGTATAAAATATTAAAAGATATATTTCAGTATAATTTACAGTAATGGTAAGAATACAGATGAATCATCTAGGCTTATCTGTAGCGATCTGAATGGTTTGCAATCCGTGTCAGCAGTGACACCAGCGAGAGGGCAACGATTACGAAATGACTGGTGCACGACCATCATAACCCTGATCATGACCATAACCCTGATCATTACATAACTCTGATCATTACCATAACCCTGATCATTACCATAACCCTGATCATTAACATAACCCTGATCATTACCATAACCCTGATCATTACCATAACCCTGATCCTTACCATAACCCTGATCATTACCATAACCCTGATCATTACCATAACCCTGATCTTTACCATAACCCTGATCATTACCATAACCCTGATCATTACCATAACCCTGATCATTACCATAACCCTGATCATTACCATAACCCTGATCATTACCATAACCATGATCATTACCACAACCCTGCCCTCATTACCATAACACTGAACATTACCATAACCCTGATCATTACCATAACCCCTGATCATTGATCCATAACCATTGAATAGAAGTAACTGATCAACCCTGATCATTACCATAACCCTGCTCATTACCATAAACCATGATCATTACCATAAACCATAACCCTGACCATTACCATACCCCTGATCATTACCATAACCCTGATCATTACCATAACCCTGATCATTACCATAACCCTGATCATTACCGTGATTCTAACCCTGATCATTACCATAACCCTGATCATTACCATGATTCTAACCCTGATCATTACCATAACCCTGATCATTACCATGATTCTAACCCTGATCATAACCATGATTCTAACCCTGATCATTACCATAACCCTGATCATTACCATGATTCTAACCCTGATCATTACCATAACCCTGATCATTACCGTGGACCATAACCCTGATCATTACCATGATTCTAACCCTAATCATTACCATGATTCTAACCCTGATCGTTTCCATGAACCAGTCATCACATTTGCCATGCTCCCTCTCTCTTTCTCTCTCTCTCTATTGTACCATAGTACTGTCCTGTATGATCCAGTAGTCTATTGTTCCATAGTGTTGTCCTGTGTGATCCAGTAGTCTATTGTTCCATAGTATTGTCCTGTGTGATCCAGTAGTCTATTGTACCATAGTATTGTCCTGTGTGTGGAAAGAATATTATCTCGCTCAACATTGTGGCACTTGATTACAACATTGTGGCACTTGAAACACAGTTGATTACTGATCAATCACAGTTGATTACTGATCAAACACAGTTGATTACTGATCAATCACAGTTGATTACTGATCAAAGAGCAGGTTGTTCAGTATGCGTGACATCATCAGCACTGTAAGCTGTCTATACAGTCACCAAGCTCCTTGTTAAAGCCCCGCATTGGGCAATAGGCTCAGTGGGATAATCAAACATCTGTGGATGGAATCATCAGGAAGTACCTCTTGACCCCCCTCATCATCATGCTAATCAGTTAGTGATATGTGAAAGGGGGCTGGACTTATGACCTTACCTTTTAAATATCTCTGTGTATCTCAGCATAGAGGCTTGTCTCGTTCCATCCCACACTAGATCCAGGACTGTTTCGTTCCACCACCACCAGTGACAACATGGCAAAGACAATGGTAAGTCTTAATAACCTTTGTGCTTGTGTGGATCCTCTTTTGAATTGTATTTTTACCTTTATTTAACTAGGCAAGTCAGTTAAGAACACATTCTTATTTTCAATGACGGCCTAGGAACAGTGGGGTTAACTGCCTGTTCAGGGCAGAACGACAGATTAGTACCTTGTCAGCTCGTGGAGTCGATCTTGCAACCTTCCGGTTACTAGTCCAACATTCTAACCACTAGGCTACCCTGTCGCCCCATTTATAATGTCGCCAACAAAAAAAACAATAAACAGGGGTTTTGTATATTTATGGGGTGTTTTCTAGCCTAGGTGTTTGTGGAAGTCTATGGTTGCCTAGATTGGTTCTCAATTAGAGGCAGCTGTCTGTCGTTGTCTCTGATTGGAAACCATATATAGGCAGCCATGTTCTGTGGATATTTTGTGGGTGATTGTCATCTGTCTTTGTGTCATTGCACCAGATAGGACTGTTTCGGGTTTTCACTTATTTATTTATTTTTTTGGGGTTATTTTGTAGTGTTCACATTTATCGTCTACATTAAACATGTTTAATACTGACCACGCTGCATTTTGGTCCTCCTCCCCTTCAGCGGAAGAACTGTTACAGCTGATTCCGAATCAGAGACAACGATAGACAGCTGTCCCTGATTGAGAACCATACCCGACCAAAACATAGAAACACCAAGAAACATAGAAAACAGAACATAGAATGCCCACACCAAATCACACCCTGACCAAACCAAATAGAGGCATTAAAAAAGGCTCTCTAAGGTCAGGGTGTGACACTGGATACTATTATGTACATTACTATACAATATTAATGGGACATAAACTGTAAGTTGTGATTACAAAGCCAGAGATAAATGATGGAATGGCATGAAGCAAACCCAACGTGACACGTTTAATAAAATACTATCCTTTTGACCTTACGTTCAAAGACGGTCAACTATACGCTTCTTCATAACAGGTACTTGAGCTGAAGAATGTGAAGCTGAGAGCTGGAGACCAGTTGAAAGTGGAGGGGAGGATTCTGCCTGAGGCGAAGGGGTACGTACCTTTAACTGGTCTGGTTTGGAAGTCACATGCAGAGAACCCATCACATTATTTTAGAAGAAGAGTTGAAAAACAAACCAACAGTTCCACAAATGTTTGTTCTAAAGACTAGAGAATGGAGAATGGTTTAGTGTTGCTATACTGATGTGTGGTATACTGTATGTGTGGTATACACTATACCACACATCAGTATACCACACATCAGTATACCACACATCAGTATACCACACATCAGTATACCACACATCAGTATACCACACATACACTATACCACACATCAGTATGTATGGTATACTGTGTGTGTGTGGTATACTGTGTGTGTGGTATACTGTGTGTGTGTAGTATACTGTATGTGTGGTATACTGTATGTATAGTGTATGTAGTAAACTGTATACTGTATGTGTGAAACCAATTCATGTCAGAGAAGTGCAGACGTGTCGTGGGGTTTCTGGAATGATCTGTCATGTGACTTCCTGTTACTCAGGTCCAGAGGTGAGGTCAAGAAGGGTTCTGTTTGGGTCGAACACGTTACTTAGCAACGATTTCAGTTGAACGATTTGAATGAACATTCCAAAATGTTGGTTTATAACAACAAACAGCCGTGGTCATACTGCTAATGACTTTATATTCCTACTACATGCAATAGAAAACCTACATGGACACATGATTATTTGTATCGGCAGTTTCGGCCCAAAACAGACACTTACGTTAGCCTCACAACTACCCTTCTCGGACTGTTTCCTAATGTTACCGAACGTTTGAGGGCTTTAGCACAAAACAACATTTTGACAGCTAATTATTTCCCTTGTTTGAACGAACCTCAAGGTTCCAGATAGATCTGGGCTGTGACGAAGATCACCTGGCACTGCACTTCAACCCACGTTTTGAGGATGACACGGACGGTGCTGTGCTTGTGTGCAACTCAAAGATGGACGGCTGCTGGGGTCACGAGGAGAGAGAGAAACACAGTGGCCTCCAAAGGGGTTCTACTTTCAAGGTGGGACAATTGTTGGGATGGGAAGAGATTCCTGACTGGACCGAAGGAGGACGTTAGTCCCGGATATATATATATATATACACAAATGTTTAAATAAATGAAAATATAATATTTGAGAATGTCATTGTGGTATTTCTTAAAGGGATGAGTCAGATGAACTTGTTGATACCATTTGCATGTCTCTGAGTCCAGTATGACGAAAGTTAAAGGTAGTTTTGCGTGCCAATGCTAACTTGTGTTAGCGCTAGCTTAGCGCAAAGACTGAAAGTATGCTAGCTGTACATGAAGACTAGAATGCTTTTTTTGCTGATTCACTATTGTCATACTGGGCGATTCACTACCTAGATCTTCATACGGGACCCGGAGACATAACAACCGTATCCATGAGTTCATCTGACTCTGGGGAAGTAGATAAAGGGCTTTGTCAACATCCTGAACTATCCCTTTAAGATTGGTCAGCGTAGTTAGTTGTGAGTTCTATCATACTGACTGCATTGTTCAGTGTAGTTATGAGTTCTGTCGTACTGACTGCATTGTTCCGTGTAGTTAGTTATGAGTTCTGTCGTACTGACTGCATTGTTCAGTGTAGTTATGAGTTCTGTCGTACTGACTGCATTGTTCCGTGTAGTTATGAGTTCTGTCGTACTGACTGCATTGTTCAGTGTAGTTAGTTATGAGTTGTGTCGTACTGACTGCATTCAGTGAGTTCTGTCACACTGTTAGTGAGTTCTGTCATACTGACTGCATTATCAGTACAGCCTTTTTGTTCAATTACTAGATGAATGGATAATCTTGGGCAATAAAATGTATTTTTAAATGTATTTACCCTCTAATTAACTAGTCAAGTCAGAGTTGAACTAGGCGTAGAATATAGTGATGTAACAATGAGAGTAAGTCCATGTGTTGTCATAGTGACGAGTTTCCTCTCTCCCTTCTCTCTCAGATTGTCCTGAAGCTGACCGGAGACCTGTTTGAAGTGGAGATGCCTAATGGACATGAGATCAAATTCCCCAACCGTTCCGTCCTGGACGTCATTACCTACGTTCGTGTCAGAGGGGATTTAAAGCTCACCGCCTTTAAGATCTACTAAAGATACCCATAATATCCACCTTGTGTAGCCTGGCAACAACGGCACGGCCAATTTGTCTCGTTTTGTCTTCCAATTTCCGGTGCGTTCCGGCCCAATGACACACAAGCAAGTGGGTGGGGCTACATATAGAGTTAGACCAATGGGCAGTAAAGACCGGATCAATGGCCTGTATCAAATAGTAAATGGAAATATGGGGTGACCATGGTACGTTTTGTTGTCACAATATTCTGACAAACAGTAAACACAAGGGACAACTGGGGACGAGGTTAGGATACTGTCAACTAATTACATTCCTTTACAACTACAGATGTATTACACACACACATCTTGGCCGGATGAAATATCAGTCAATGTTTTACTTGTTTTGGTGAGAAAGAATGTATTCTGATACTGTAGTAGCCCAAATGATTACATTATGACTGACCATGTCGACAGATTGGGTCAACAACAGAATAGCCGTTGACTCCAGAAGCATGGAGTAATTTTTTACGATGATTTCCCAATGTTATTTTCTGTATACATTGAAGTAAAACATAATGGACGCATGTCATGTTATCAATAAAGTTCAGCATCTTCAAGTAGTGAACGCCGTGTCTTTAGTTCCAGGATAACATTGTAGCCCTATTCCATACATTTAAAAAAAGTTTTAAATCTTATTTTCTTAGAATATAATTGTCCCCAAAGTTGAACTCCTAAGCTTCAAGGCTTTCGATATATAGCTTAAAGAAAATCAATCCATTTGAGTGACTCCCACTTCTCTGGAATGTTCCGTGTGTGTCTTGCTGGTTCACCTTGACTCTACAAAACCACATCTTCATCAGATCAAACACTGTTAAGACTTCCTGAATAGCCCTCTGTGAGTAGAATACTACCTGGTGTACTCCTACACACGGACACAGATTTTCCTGAGTGTGAATAGAGTACTACCTGGTGTACTCCTACTCCTACACGAATAGAATAGAGTGCACAGGACACAGATTTTCCTGAGTGAATGAGTACTACCTGGTGTACTACCTTTTCCTGAGTGTGAGTAGAGTGCTCCTACTCCTACAGACTTCCTGAATAGCCCTCTGTGAATAGAGTGCTACCTGGTGTACTCCTACACACGGACACAGATTTACCTGGTGTACTCCTACACACGGACACAGATTTTCCTGAGTGTGAATAGAGTGCTACCTGGTGTACTCCTACACACGGACACAGATTTTCCTGAGTGTGAATAGAGTGCTACCTGGTGTACTCCTACACACGGACACAGATTTTCCTGAGTGTGAATAGAGTGCTACCTGGTGTACTCCAATCAAATCAAATCTTATTTGTCACATACACATGGTTAGCAGATGTTAATGCGAGTGTAGCGAAATGCTTGTGCTTCTAGTTCCGACAATGCAGTAATAACCAACAAGTAATCTAACTAACAAATCCAAAACTACTGTCTTATACACAGTGTAAGGGGATATAGAATATGTACATAAGGATATATGAATGAGGGATGGTACAGAGCAGCATAGGCAAGATACAGTAGATGGTATCGAGTACAGTATATACATATGAGTATGTAAACCAAGTGGCATAGTTAAAGTGGCTAGTGATACATCTATTACATAAGGATGCAGTCGATGATATAGAGTACAGTATATACGTATGCATATGAGATGAATAATGTAGGGTAAGTAACATATAAGGTAGCATTGTTTAAAGTGGCTAGTGATATATTTACATTTCCCATCAATTCCCATTATTAAAGTGGCTGGAGTTGAGTCAGTGTCAGTGTGTTGGCAGCAGCCACTCAATGTTAGTGGTGGCTGTTTAACAGTCTGATGGCCTTGAGATAGAAGCTGTTTTCAGTCTCTCGGTCCCAGCTTTGATGCACCTGTACTGACCTCTCATTCTGGATGATAGCGGGGTGAACAGGCAGTGGCTCGGGTGGTTGATGTCCTTGATGATCTTTATGGCCTTCCTGTAACATCGGGTGGTGTAGGTGTCCTGGAGGCAGGTAGTTTGCCCCGGTGATGCGTTGTGCAGACCTCACTACCCTCTGGAGAGCCTTACGGTTGAGGGCGGAGCAGTTGCCGTACCAGGCGGTGATACAGCCCGCCAGGATGCTCTCGATTGTGCATCTGTGGAAGTTTGTGAGTGCTTTTGGTGACAAGCCAAATTTCTTCAGCCTCCTGAGGTTGAAGAGGCGCTGCTGCGCCTTCTTCACGATGCTGTCTGTGTGAGTGGACCAGTTCAGTTTGTCTGTGATGTGTATGCCGAGGAACTTAAAACTGGCTACCCTCTCCACTACTGTTCCATCGATGTGGATAGGGGGGTGTTCCCTCTGCTGTTTCCTGAAGTCCACAATCATCTCCTTAGTTTTGTTGACGTTGAGTGTGAGGTTATTTTCCTGACACCACACTCCGAGGGCCCTCACCTCCTCCCTGTAGGCCGTCTCGTCGTTGTTGGTAATCAAGCCTACCACTGTTGTGTCGTCCGCAAACTTGATGATTGAGTTGGAGGCGTGTGTGGCCACGCAGTCGTGGGTGAACAGGGAGTACAGGAGAGGGCTCAGAACGCACCCTTGTGGGGCCCCAGTGTTGAGGATCAGCGGGGAGGAGATGTTATTGCCTACCCTCACCACCTGGGGGCGGCCCGTCAGGAAGTCCAGTACCCAGTTGCACAGGGCGGGGTCGAGACCCAGGGTCTCGAGCTTGATGACGAGCTTGGAGGGTACTATGGTGTTGAATGCCGAGCTGTAGTCGATGAACAGCATTCTCACATAGGTATTCCTCTTGTCCAGATGGGTTAGGGCAGTGTGCAGTGTGGTTGAGATTGCATCGTCTGTGGACCTATTTGGGCGGTAAGCAAATTGGAGTGGGTCTAGGGTGTCAGGTAGGGTGGAGGTGATATGGTCCTTGACTAGCCTCTCAAAGCACTTCATGATGACGGAAGTGAGTGCAACGGGGCGGTAGTCGTTTAGCTCAGTTACCTTAGCTTTCTTGGGAACAGGAACAATGGTGGCCCTCTTGAAGCATGTGGGAAGAGCAGACTGGTATAGGGATTGATTGAATATGTCCGTAAACACACCGGCCAGCTGGTCTGCGCATGGTCTGAGGGCGCGGCTGGGGATGCCGTCTGGGCCTGCAGCCTTGCGAGGGTTAACACGTTTAAATGTCTTACTCACCTCGGCTGCAGTGAAGGAGAGCCCGCATGTTTTCGTTGCAGGCCGTGTCAGTGGCACTGTATTGTCCTCAAAGTGGACAAAAAAGTTATTTAGTCTGCCTGGGAGCAAGACATCCTGGTCCGTGACTGGGCTGGATTTCTTCTTGTAGTCCGTGATTGACTGCAGACCCTGCCACATGCAGGAGTGTTTCCGTGAGTGTTTCCGGAAACAGAGTTTCCTGAGTGTGAATAGAGTGCTACCTGGTGTACTCCTGAGTGTGAGTAGAGTACTACCTGGTGTAAACAGAAACAGTTTTCCTGAGTGTGAATAGAGTGCTACACTGGTGTGAATAGAGTGCTCCTACACACGGAAACAGAGTTTCCTGAGTGTGAATAGAGTGCTACCTGGTGTACTCCTACACACGGAAACAGAGTTTCCTGAGTGTGAATAGAGTGCTACCTGGTGTACTCCTACACACGGAAACAGAGTTTCCTGAGTGTGAATAGAGTGCTACCTGGTTTACTACCACGGAAACAGAGTTTCCTGAGTGTGAATAGAGTGCTACCTGGTGTACTCCTACACACGGAAACAGAGTTTCCTGAGTGTGAATAGAGTGCTACCTGGTGTACTCCTCACACGAAAACGGAGTTTCCTGAGTGTGAATAGAGTGCTACCTGGTGTACTTCCTACACACGGAAACAGAGTTTCCTGAGTGTGAATAGAGTGCTACCTGGTGGAAACAGACTTTCCTGAGTGTGAATAGAGTGCTACCTGGTGTACACACACGGAAAAGAGTTTCCTGAGTGTGAATAGAGTTTCTCCTACACACGAAAACGAGTTTCCTGAGTGTGAATAGAGTGCTACCTGGTGTACTCCTACACACGGAAACAGAGTTTCTGAGTGTGAATAGAGTGCTACCTGGTGTACTCCTACACACGGAAACAGACTTTCCTGAGTGTGAATTGGAAGGTGGGGATCCACTGAGGTATAGAGCGTCGAGGTATAAAAAGACCACGTGAGAATCTATACGTATAATCTCTCCTATCACCAAAAAGGAATTTCCTTTAGATGCCTTATGTTCCTTAGACCCAATCCTGTCCTGTCCTGTCCACTCACAAACCCCAAAGGGACAATATATCACGGGCCATGTGAGAAGTTGTCCCTCAGAGTGACTGCAGCTTCAATTACAAGCCAGTTGAGAATGAGGCCAAGGCATCCATCAACAGCAGGCGAGCAATACCTCGAGACCCCTTTAAATTAGACATCGGGCACCAGCTGTTATTAACAAATAGACACAGGCCACCACCCCTCGTCTTACCAGACGGAGCTGTTCTGTCCTGCCGATACACGGAAAACCCAGCCAACTGTATTTTATCCTTGTCATGGTTTTAATGTGCCGTTGTTTTTAATGTGCCGTTGGTAGGATAGTCTCAAACTGAGCTCATCCAGTTTATTCTCCAGTGATTGCACGTTGGTCAATAGAATGGATGGTAGAGGCGGTTTACACACTCGCCCAATAATTCTCACAAGGCACTCTGATCTCTACCCGATGTATTTCCGTCTTTTCTTCACGCGATTGACGGGGATTTGGGCCTGGTCTCGGAGAAGCAGTATATCCTTCGCGTCAGACTCATTGAAAAAAAATTGTCTTTGTCCAATTCGAGGTGAGTAATCGCTGTTCTGATGTCCAGAAGCTCTTTTCGTTCATAAGAGACGGCAGCAGCAACACTATGTACAAAATAAGTTACAAACTATGCGGAAAAACTAACGAAATAGCACAGTTGGTTAGGATCCCATAAGATGGCAGCCATCCTTACTATATGAATGAAGGTTGAGGTGAACGCTTTACTCTGTCATCTGACTGATCACAGTCATAGAAGACAAGGACGGAAGAAGAAGAGTTGACATAATACAGAACAGTGCAAATAAACTAAATAAATATTGCAGAACTCTGTTTCTGTACCCTCTCTCTCTCTCTCTCTCTCTCTCTCTCTCTCTCTCTCTCTCTCCCTCTCTCTGTACTCTCTCTCTCTCTCTCTCTCTCTCTCTCTCTCTCTGTCTCTCTCTCTCTCTCTCTCTCTCTCTCTCTCTGTCTCTCTCTCTCTGTACCCCCTCTCTCTCTCTCTCTCTCTCTCTCTCTCTGTCTCTCTCTGTCTCTCTCTCTCTCTCTCTCTCTCTCTCTCTCTCTCTCTGTCTCTCTCTCTCTCTCTCTCTCTCTCTCTCCCTCCTCTCTCTCTCCTCTCTCTCTCCCTCTCTCTCTCTCTCTCTCTCTCTCTGTCTCTCTCTCTCTCTGTCTCTCTCTCTGTCTCTCTCTCTGTCTCTCTCTCTCTCTCTCTCTCTCTCTCTCTCTCTCTCTCCCTCTCTCTCTCTCTGTACCCCCTCTCTCTCTCTCTCTTTCTTTCTCTCTCGCTCTCGCTCTCTCCCTCTTTCTCTCTCTCTCTCTCTCTCTCTCCCTCTTTCTCTCTCTCTCTCTCTCTCTCCCTCTCTCTCCCTCTCTCTGTACCTCTTCCCCCTCTCTCTTTTTCACTCTCTCTCTCCCCCTCTCTCTCTCTCTCTGTACCCCTTCCCTCCCTCTCTCTTCTCTCCCTCCTCTCTCTCTTTTCACTCTCTCTCTCCCTCTCTCTCTGTACCCCTTCCCTCCCTCTCTCTTCTCTCCCTCTCTCTCTTTTTCACTCTCTCTCTCCCTCTCTCTCTCTCTGTACCCCTTCCCTACCTCTCCTTCTCTCCCTCTCTCTCTCACTTTTTCACTCTCTCTCTCCCTCTCTCCCTCTCTCTGTATCCCCCTCTCCCCCCTCTCAACTAGCGACAAAAGGGAAGGTGTTGGAATAATTCAGCATTGGAACGTCTTCCACACGGAACAGCATTCTCCTTTGATCTAGGAAGCTTTGAGTTTTTTTGTTGGGTGCAATATGTTTTGGGTAAAAATACCGCCCTATTCCCCTTAGTAACAACATTGGTCTATCAGGCCCACCCTTCTTTACTCTCTCTCTCTCTCTCTCTCTCTCTCTCTCTCCCTCGCTCTCTCTGTCTCTCTTTCCCTCTCTCTCTCTCCTCTCTTTAACTCCTTATTCTCTCTCCTTTCTCCTCTTTCTGCTCATTTTCGTCCCTCTCTCACCTTTCTCCACTCTCACTCCATCCCTCTCCCTCTGCTGTCTCTCTGTCCTCTAGTCAATGAGAGGAGGAGGAGAGGAGAGAACAGACAATAACTAAGTTAGGTCTGCATTCTAATGACAGCATGGTCTGCTGACACCGCTGACCGACCAGCTCTCTCTCCCCTCTCCCTCTCGCCCTCTACCACACTCCCTCTCTCCATCTCCCCCTTTCTCTCTGGCAGGAGCCTGGCAGACAGACCACAGTGTTATTCCACTGGGAACCTGGCTGACAGACCACAGTGTTATTCCACCTGGAGGAATAGACCACAGTGTTATTCCACTGGGAGCCTGGCAGACAGACCACAGTGTTATTCCACTGGGAGCCTGGCAGACAGACCACAGTGTTATTCCACTGGGAAACTGGCTGACAGACCACAGTGTTATTCCACTGGGAGCCTGGCAGACAGACCACAGTGTTATTCCACTGGGAAACTGGCTGACAGACCACAGTGTTATTCCACCTGGAGCCTGGCAGACAGACCACAGTGTTATTCCACTGGGAGCCTGGCAGACAGACCACAGTGTTATTCCACTGGGAGCCTGGCAGACAGACCACAGTGTTATTCCACTGGGAGCCTGGCTGACAGACCACAGTGTTATTCCACTGGGAGCCTGGCAGACAGACCACAGTGTTATTCCACCAGGAGCCTGGCTGACAGACCACAGTGTTATTCCTGTAGGATTCTGGCTGACAGACCACAGTGTTATTCCACCAGGAGCCTGGCTGACAGACCACAGTGTTATTCCACCTGGAGCCTGGCTGACAGACCACAGTGTTATTCCACCTGGAGCCTGGCTGACAGACCACAGTGTTATTCCACCTGGAGCCTGGCTGACAGACCACAGTGTTATTCCACTGGGAGCCTGGCAGACAGACCACAGTGTTATTCCACTGGGAGCCTGGCAGACAGACCACAGTGTTATTCCACTGGGAGCCTGGCTGACAGACCACAGTGTTATTCCACTGGGAGCCTGGCTGACAGACCACAGTGTTATTCCACTGGGAGCCTGGCTGACAGACCACAGTGTTATTATTCCACTGGGAGCCTGGCTGACAGACCACAGTGTTATTCCACTGGGAGCCTGTAAGGTGAGCAGCCAGGCTAGGTCTCTCTACACCACCACTTAGCCAGACTGTAGCTCCCACTCCCCAGGGAGGGACTCTCTCTACAGCACCTAGATGTTGGAACATTGGAGGCTGTTATAGCAGAAATGTTCTAACATCTAGTGGAAAGCCTTCCCAGAAGAGAGGAGGCTGTTATAGCAGCGATGTTCCAACATCTAGTGGAAAGCCTTCCCAGAAGAGAGGAGGCTGTTATAGCAGCACTAGATGTTGGAACATTGCTGAGGGGACTTTCTTCCATTCAGCCACAACAGCATTAGTGAGGTCAGGCACTGATGTTGGGCGATTAGGCCTCCTGGCTCGCAATCTGTGTTCCAATTCATCCCAAAGGTGTTCGATGTGGATGAGGTCAGGTCTCTGTGCAGGCCAGTCAAGTTCTTCCACACCGATCTCGAAAAATCATGTACGGACCTCGCTTTGTGCACGGGGGCAATGTCATGATGAAACAAGAAAAGGTCTTCACCAAACTGTTGCCACAAAGTGGGAAGCACAGAATCATCTACAATGTAATTGAATGCTCTAGCGTTAAGATTTCCCTTCACTGGAACTAAGGGGCCCAAGCCATGAAAAACAGCCCCAGACCATTATTCTTCGTCCACCAAACCTTACAGTTGGCACTACTCATTCGGGCAGGTAACGTTCTCCTGGCATTCACCAAACCCAGATTGGTCCGTCTGACTGCCAGATGGTGAAGTGTGATTCATCACTCCAGAGAACGTGTTTCCACTCCTCCAAGAGTCCAATGGCGTCCATCTTTACACCACTCCAGAGAACGTGTTTCCACTGCTCCAAGAGTCCAATGGCGTCCATCTTTACATCACTCCAGAGAACGTGTTTCCACTGCTCCAAGAGTCCAATGGCGTCCATCTTTACATCACTCCAGAGAACGTGTTTCCACTGCTCCAAGAGTCCAATGGCGTCCATCTTTACATCACTCCAGAGAACGTGTTTCCACTGCTCCAAGAGTCCAATGGCGTCCATCTTTACATCACTCCAGAGAACGTGTTTCCACTGCTCCAAGAGTCCAATGGCGTCCATCTTTACATCACTCCAGAGAACGTGTTTCCACTGCTCCAAGAGTCCAATGGCGTCCATCTTTACATCACTCCAGAGAACGTGTTTCCACTGCTCCAAGAGTCCAATGGCGTCCATCTTTACATCACTCCAGAGAACGTGTTTCCACTGCTCCAAGAGTCCAATGGCGTCATCTTTTACATCACTCCAGAGAACGTGTTTCCACTGCTCCAAGAGTCCATCTTTACATCACTCCAGAGAACGTGTTTCCACTGCTCCAAGAGTCCATCTTTACATCACTCCAGAGAACGTGTTTCCACTGCTCCAAGAGTCCATCTTTACATCACTCCAGAGAACGTGTTTCCACTGCTCCAAGAGTCCATCTTTACATCACTCCAGAGAACGTGTTTCCACTGCTCCAAGAGTCCATCTTTACATCACTCCAGAGAACGTGTTTCCACTGCTCCAAGAGTCCATCTTTACATCACTCCAGAGAACGTGTTTCCACTGCTCCAAGAGTCCATCTTTACATCACTCCAGAGAACGTGTTTCCACTGCTCCAAGAGTCCTCCAGAGATCTTTACATCACTCCAGAGAACGTGTTTCCACTGCTCCAAGAGTCCATCTTTACATCACTCCAGAGAACGTGTTTCCACTGCTCCAAGAGTCCATCTTTACATCACTCCAGAGAACGTGTTTCCACTGCTCCAAGAGTCCATCTTTACATCACTCCAGAGAACGTGTTTCCACTGCTCCAAGAGTCCATCTTTACATCACTCCAGAGAACGTGTTTCTACTGCTCCAAGAGTCCATCTTTACATCACTCCAGAGAACGTGTTTCCACTGCTCCAAGAGTCCATCTTTACATCACTCCAGAGAACGTGTTTCTACTGCTCCAAGAGTCCATCTTTACATCACTCCAGAGAACGTGTTTCCACTGCTCCAAGAGTCCAACGGGCGTCGAGCTTTGCATTGCGCATGGTGATCTTAAATTGGTGTGCGGCTGCTCTGCATTGGAAACCCATTTCAGGAAGCTCTCGATTGAACAGTTCTTGTGCTGACGTTTCTTCCAGAGGCAGTTTGGAACTCGGTAGTGAGTGTTGCAACAGAGAACAGACGATTTTTACATGCTATGCGCTTCAGTACTCGGCAGTCCCGTTCTATGTGCCTGTGTGGCCTTCCACTTCGAGGCTGAGCCGTTGTTGCTCCACTTCACACAATTTTATACACCTGTCAGCAACGGGTGTGGCTGATATAGTGGAATCCACTAATTTGAAGGGGTGTCCACATACTTTTGTATATACAATGTATCTTATTGCCTATATTCATTACCAAAACAGCTGTAGGGCTGCAGAGATACAGATATATAAACCGATCAATGATCTTGGAGCCTTGGCATGCGAACAATCTGTTTTATTGTGGTATATTGTGATTATATAAGCAAAAAAAAATTATGTCCCCCCCCATTACCGATTTCAACTGCCCCCTTAGTCACTTTATTATGGTACCGGGGTCTTCTCTCTATGACCCCTGACAGGTACCAGGAAACTGGTCTGAAGTCGGCACCGTTGATGTCCTTTCTCTCTATGACCCCTGACAGGTACCAGGAGGTCGGCACCGTTGATGTGCTCTCTATGACCCCTGACAGGTACCAGGAGGTCGGCACCGTTGATGTCCTCTCTATGACCCCTGACAGGTACCAGGAGGTCGGCACCGTTGATGTGCTCTCTCTATGACCCCTGACAGGTACCAGGAGACTGGTCTGAAGTCGGCACCGTCCATGTGCTCTCTCTATGACCCCTGACAGGTACCAGGAGACTGGCCTGAAGTCGGCATGGTTGATGTGCTCTCTCTATGACCCCTGACAGGTACCAGGAGGTCGGCACCGTTGATGTGCTCTCTCTATGACCCCTGACAGGTACCAGGAGGTCGGCACCGTTGATGTCCTCTCTCTGACAGGTACCAGGAGGTCGCACCGTTGATGTGCTCTCTCTATGACCCCTGACAGGTACCAGGAGACTGGTCTGAAGTCGGCACGTTGATGTGCTCTCTCTATGACCCCTGACAGGTACCAGACCCGCTGGTTGATGTGCTCTCTCTATGACCCCTGACAGGTACCAGGAGACTGATGTCTCTCTCTATGACCCCTGACAGGTACCAGGAGGTCGGCACCGTTGATGTCCTCTCTCTATGACCCCTGACAGGTACCAGGAGACTGGTCTGAAGTCGGCACCGTCCATGTCCTCTCTCTATGACCCCCGACAGGTACCAGGAGACTGGCCTGAAGTCGGCACCGTCCATGTCCTCTCTCTATGACCCCCGACAGGTACCAGGAGACTGGTCTGAAGTCGGCACCGTCCATGTCCTCTCTCTATGACCCCCGACAGGTACCAGGAGACTGGCCTGAAGTCGGCACCGTCCATGTCCTCTCTCTATGACCCCCGACAGGTACCAGGAGACTGGCCTGAAGTCGGCACCGTCCATGTCCTCTCTCTATGACCCCTGACAGGTACCAGGAGACTGGTCTGAGGTCGGCACCGTGCCGATGTTCCTGTTTGGTAGCATCCGAACCGTTTCGTCTACAAACACGGTGGTCTCCGTTTTACTCCACGACCTCCACAAAGTGTGTAGGGGAAGGTAACTGGTACCGGTTGAAAGAAAACTAACGGAAGTATGGAAGACAACTAACGGAAGTATGGAAGACAACTAACGGAAGTATGGAAGACAACTAACGGAAGTATGGAAGACAACTAACGGAAGGATGGAAGACAACTAACGGAAGGATGGAAGACAACTAACGGAAGTATGGAAGACAACTAACGGAAGGATGGAAGACAACTAACGGAAGTATGGAAGACAACTAACGGAAGGATGGAAGACAACTAACGGAAGTATGGAAGACAACTAACGGAAGGATGGAAGACAATTAATGGAAGTATGGAAGACAATTAACGGAAGTATGGAAGACAATTAACGGAAGTATGGAAGAGAACTAACGGAAGTATGGAAGACAAACTAACGGAAGTATGGAAGACAATTAACGGAAGTATGGAAGACAATTAACGGAAGTATGGAAGAGAACTAAAGAGAACTAACAGGAAGTATGGAAGACAATTAACGGAAGTATGGAAGACAATTAACGGAAGGATGGAACTAGCCTACCTGGTTAAGATAAAGGAAGTTGGAAGACTCAACTAGTCTAAGACCTGGTTGGAAATAAAGGTGGAAGACTCAACTAGCCTACCTGGTTGGAAATAAAACGGTGTTGGAAGACAACTAGTCTACCTGGTTAAGACAAAGGTGTTCTCTAACTAGCCTACCTGGTTAAATAAAGGTGTTCTGGCAACTAGCCTACCTGGTTAAATAACTAGGTGTTCTCAACTAGCCTACCTGGTTAAATAAAGGTGTTCTCAACTAGCCTACCTGGTTAAATAAAGGTGTTCTCAACTAGCCTACCTGGTTAAATAAAACGGTGTTCTCAACTAGCCTACCTGGTTAAATAAAGGTGTTCTCAACTAGCCTACCTGGTTAAATAAAGGTGTTCTCAACTAGCCTACCTGGTTAAATAAAGGTGTTCTCAACTAAGTCTACCTGGTTAAATAAAGGTGTTCCCAACTAGCCTACCTGGTTAAATAAAGGTGTTCTCAACTAGCGGACCTGGTTAAATAAAGGTGTTCTCTAACTATGGAAGACCTACCTGGTTAAATAAAGGTGTTCTCAACTAGCCTACCTGGTTAAATAAAGGTGTTCTCAACTAGCGGAAGTGGAAGAAATAAAGGAAGTTCTCAACTAGCCTAACCTGGTTAAATAAAGGTGTTCTCAACTAGTCTACCTGGTTAAATAAAGGTGTTCTCAACTAGCCTACCTGGTTAAATAAAGGTGTTCTCAACTGGAAGACCTACCTGGTTAAATAAAGGTGTTCTCAACTAGTCTAAGACCTGGTTAAATAAAAGGTGTTCTCAACTAGCGGACCTGGTTAAATAAAGGTGTTGGAAGACTCAACGGAAGGATGGAAGACAACTACCTGGTTAAATAAAGGTGTTGGAAGACTCAACTAAGACAACGACCTGGTTAAATAAAGGTGTTCTCAACTAAGCAACGACCTGGTTGGAAATAAAGGTGTTCTCAACTAGGAAGACCTGGTTAAATAAAGGTGTTCTCAACTAGCCGACCTGGTTAAATAAAGGTGTTCTCAACTAGGAAGACCTGGTTAAATAAAGGTGTTCTCAACTAGCCGACCTGGTTAAACAAAGGTGTTCTCAACTAGCCTGGAAGACCTGGTTAAATAAAGGTGTTCTCAACTAGCCGAAGACCTGGTTAAATAAAGGTGTTCTCAACTAGTATGACCTGGTTAAATAAAGGTGTTCTCAACTAGCCTACCTGGTTAAATAAAAGTGTTCTCAACTAGCGGACCTGGTTAAATAAAGGTGTTCTCAACTAGGAAGACAATTACCTGGTTAAATAAAGGTGTTCTCAAGTAGGAAGACCTGGTTAAATAAAGGTGTTCTCAACTATGCCAATTACCTGGTTAAATAAAACGGTGTTCTCAACTAGGAAGACAATACCTGGTTAAATAAAGGTGTTCTCAACTAGCCTAAGACCTGGTTAAATAAAGGTGTTCTCAACTAGTCTACCTGGTTAAATAAAGGTGTTCTCAACTAAGTATGGAAGACCTGGTTAAATAAAGGTGAAATAAATGAAATAAAATAAAAAATAAAAAATATGATTTATTATTTGAAGGATGGAAGACAATTATGAAGTGTGGAAGATTAACGGAAGTATGTTTAACTATGTGTCTGTGATGGATTAAATAATGTGTTTCTATGTGTCTGTGATATTCAATGTGTTTCTATGTGTATGGAAGATAATTAACAAGGTGTTTCAACTGTGTCTGGAAGATATTCAATGTGGAAGACAACTATGTGTCTGGATAGACAATGTGTTTCTACTAACGGAAGTATGGAAGACAACTGTGTATGGAAGATAACTAGTTCAATGTGTTTCTATGTGTCTCTGATATTCAATGTGTTTCAATGTGTATGGAAGATATTCAATGTGTTTCTATGTGTATGGAAGATATTCAATGTGTTTCTATGTGTCTCTGATATTCAATGTGTTTCTATGTGTCTGTGATATTCAATGTGTTTCTATGTGTCTGTGATATTCAATGTGTTTCTATGTGTCTGTGATATTCAATGTGTTTCTATGTGACTGTGATATTCAATGTGTTTGGAAGACTATGTGTCTGTGATATGGAAGACAATGTGTTTCTATGGAGAACTGTGATATTCAATGTGTTTCTATGGAAGACTGTGATATTCAATGTGTTTCTATGTGTCTGTGATATTCAATGTGTTTCTACTGGAAGGATGGAAGATATTCAATGTGTTTGGAAGACTATGTGTCTGTGATATTCAATGTGTTTCTATGTGTCTGGAAGATATTCAATGTGTTTCTATGTGTCTGTGATATTCAATGTGTTTCTATGTGTCTGTGATATTCAATGTGTTTCTATGTGTCTGGAAGATATTCAATGTGTTTCTATGTGTCTGTGATATTCAATGTGTTTCTATGTGTCTGTGATATTCAATGTGTTTCTATGTGTCTGTGATATTCAATGTGTTTCTATGTGTCTGTGATATTCAATGTGTTTCTATGTGTCTGTGATATTCAATGTGTTTCTATGTGTCTGTGATATTCAATCTGTTTCTATGTGTCTGTGATATTCAATATGTTTCTATGTGTCTGTGATATTCAATGTGTTTCTATGTGTCTGTGATATTCAATGTGTTTCTATGTGTCTGTGATATTCAATATGGAAGACAATTCTATGTGTCTGTGATATTCAATGTGTTTCTATGTGTCTGTGATATTCAATGTGTTTGGAAGAGAACTATGTGTCTGGAAGATATTCAATGTGTTTCTATGTGTCTGTGATATTCAATGTGTTTCTATGTGTCTGTGATATTCAAATGTGTTTTATGTGTCTGTGATATTCAATGTGTTTCTATGTGTCTGTGATATTCAATGTGTTTATTCATGTGTCTGTGATATTCAATGTGTTTCTATGTGTCTGTGATATTCACTGTTTGTTTCTATGTTCTGTGTTTGACTGTATGTTTTGTTTTATTCCATGTATGTGTCTGTGATATTCAATGTGTTTCTATGTGTCTGTGATATTCAATGTGTTTCAATGTGTCCTGGTTATTCAATGTGTTCTCAACTGTCTCTGTGATATTCAATGTGTTTCAACTAGTCTCTGGTTATTCAATGTGTTTCAACTAGTCTCCTGGATAAATCAATGTGTTTCAACTAGTCTCTGTGATATTCAATGTGTTTCTCATGTCTCTGTGATATTCAATGTGTTTCTACTGTCTCTGTGTTAAATCAATGTGTTTCTATGTGTCTGTGATATTCAATGTGTTTCTATGTGTCTGTGATATTCAATGTGTTTCAATGTGTCTAAAGTGATATTCAATGTGTTTCTATGTGTCTGTGATATTCAATGTGTTTCTTATTTGTGTCTGTGATATTCAATGTGTTTCTATGTGTCTGTGATATTCAATGTGTTTCTATGTGTCTGTGATATTCAATGTGTTTCTATGTGTCTGTGATATTCAATGTGTTTCTATGTGTCTGTGATATTCAATGTGTTTCTATGTGTCTGTGATATTCAATGTGTTTCTATGTGTCTGTGATATTCAATGTGTTTCTATGTGTCTGTGATATTCAATGTGTTTCTATGTGTCTGTGATATTCAATGTGTTTCTATGTGTCTGTGATATTCAATGTGTTTCTATGTGTCTGTGATATTCAATGTGTTTCTATGTGTCTGTGATATTCAATGTGTTTCTATGTGTCTGTGATATTCAATGTGTTTCTATGTGTCTGTGATATTCAATGTGTTTCTATGTGTCTGTGATATTCAATGTGTTTCTATGTGTCTGTGATATTCAATGTGTTTCTATGTGTCTGTGATATTCAATGTGTTTCTATGTGTCTGTGATATTCAATGTGTTTCTATGTGTCTGTGATATTCAATGTGTTTCTATGTGTCTGTGATATTCAATGTGTTTCTATGTGTCTGTGATATTCAATGTGTTTCTATGTGTCTGTGATATTCAATGTGTTTCTATGTGTCTGTGATATTCAATGTGTTTCTATGTGTCTGTGATATTCAATGTGTTTCTATGTGTCTGTGATATTCAATGTGTTTCTATGTGTCTGTGATATTCAATGTGTTTCTATGTGTCTGTGATATTCAATGTGTTTCTATGTGTCTGTGATATTCAATGTGTTTCTATGTGTCTGTGATATTCAATGTGTTTCTATGTGTCTGTGATATTCAATGTGTTTCTATGTGTCTGTGATATTCAATGTGTTTCTATGTGTCTGTGATATTCAATGTGTTTCTATGTGTCTGTGATATTCAATGTGTTTCTATGTGTCTGTGATATTCAATGTGTTTCTATGTGTCTGTGATATTCAATGTGTTTCTATGTGTCTGTGATATTCAATGTGTTTCTATGTGTCTGTGATATTCAATGTGTTTCTATGTGTCTGTGATATTCAATGTGTTTCTATGTGTCTGTGATATTCAATGTGTTTCTATGTGTCTGTGATATTCAATGTGTTTCTATGTGTCTGTGATATTCAATGTGTTTCTATGTGTCTGTGATATTCAATGTGTTTCTATGTGTCTGTGATATTCAATGTGTTTCTATGTGTCTGTGATATTCAATGTGTTTCTATGTGTCTGTGATATTCAATGTGTTTCTATGTGTCTGTGATATTCAATGTGTTTCTATGTGTCTGTGATATTCAATGTGTTTCTATGTGTCTGTGATATTCAATGTGTTTCTATGTGTCTGTGATATTCAATGTGTTTCTATGTGTCTGTGATATTCAATGTGTTTCTATGTGTCTGTGATATTCAATGTGTTTCTATGTGTCTGTGATATTCAATGTGTTTCTATGTGTCTGTGATATTCAATGTGTTTCTATGTGTCTGTGATATTCAATGTGTTTCTATGTGTCTGTGATATTCAATGTGTTTCTATGTGTCTGTGATATTCAATGTGTTTCTATGTGTCTGTGATATTCAATGTGTTTCTATGTGTCTGTGATATTCAATGTGTTTCTATGTGTCTGTGATATTCAATGTGTTTCTATGTGTCTGTGATATTCAATGTGTTTCTATGTGTCTGTGATATTCAATGTGTTTCTATGTGTCTGTGATATTCAATGTGTTTCTATGTGTCTGTGATATTCAATGTGTTTCTATGTGTCTGTGATATTCAATGTGTTTCTATGTGTCTGTGATATTCAATGTGTTTCTATGTGTCTGTGATATTCAATGTGTTTCTATGTGTCTGTGATATTCAATGTGTTTCTATGTGTCTGTGATATTCAATGTGTTTCTATGTGTCTGTGATATTCAATGTGTTTCTATGTGTCTGTGATATTCAATGTGTTTCTATGTGTCTGTGATATTCAATGTGTTTCTATGTGTCTGTGATATTCAATGTGCATCTATGTGTCTGTGATATTCAATGTGTTTCTATGTGTCTGTGATATTCAATGTGTTTCTATGTGTCTGTGATATTCAATGTGTTTCTATGTGTCTGTGATATTCAATGTGTTTCTATGTGTCTGTGATATTCAATGTGTTTCTATGTGTCTGTGATATTCAATGTGTTTCTATGTGTCTGTGATATTCAATGTGTTTCTATGTGTCTGTGATATTCAATGTGTTTCTATGTGTCTGTGATATTCAATGTGTTTCTATGTGTCTGGGAGGGACTCCCTGTCTGCTCCATCACCTACTCTACACTAGGTCCAGCTGCTGACAGCCCCCAGGAACATTTCAGCCCCAGTAGATGCTGAGACATGCCTCTGTGTACATTTTGAGTATGGGGAAGCAGGAGGATGCAGGAGGATGCAGGAGGATGCAGGGGGAAGCAGGAGGATGCAGGGGAAAGCAGGAGGAAGCAGGGGGAAGCAGGAGGAAGCAGGAGGATGCAGGGGGAAGCAGGAGGAAGCAGGGGGAAGCAGGAGTATGCAGGGGGAAGCAGGGGGAAGCAGGAGGAGGCAGGAGGAAGCAGGAGGAAGCAGTAGGAGGCAGGGGGAAGCAGGAGGAAGCAGGAGGATACAGGTGAAAGCAGGAGGATGCAGGAGGATGCAGTAGGAAGCAGGATGATGCAGGAGGAAGCAGGAGGATGCAGGGGGAAGCAGGAGGATGCAGGGGAAAGCCGGAGGAAGCAGGAGGATGCAGGAGGATGCAAGGGGAAGCAGGGGGAAGCAGGAGGAAACAGGAGGAATCAGGAGGATGCAGGAGGATGCAGGAGGATGCAGGAGGAAGCAGGGGGATGCAGGAGGAAGCAGGAACATGCAGGAGGAAGCAGGAGGAAGCAGGAGGATGCAGGAGGAAGCAGGAGGAAGCAGGAGGATGCAGGAGGAAGCAGGAGGAAGCAGGAAAATGCAGGAGGAAGCAGGAGGAGGCAGAAGGATGCAGGTGGAAGCAGGAGGATGCAGTCGAAGAAGCCGTCAAACAGGCAGCATTTTATTCTCTCCTTCCTCTCTCTTCTTCCCTCCTCTTCTCTCCTCCCTTGGTTTAGCCATGACAGGGAGAAGACATCAAAGAGACAGACATGTCAACTCCTATCCTCATATCCTACTGAGTTCACTTCACCAATCCAGTATCCGAGCCACAGACAAATTCTTCATCCCAAATCTGCCCCTGAACAGGCAGTTAACCCACTGTTCCTAGACCGTCATTGAAAATAAGAATTTGTTCTTAACTGACTTGCCAAGTTAAATAAACTTGGTTTTTCCCCCTTTTTCTTTTGGCGGGGAGAAGTCTGCAATGCGACAGAGTCTGAGTGGAAATATCTCATGTCGTCCTCCTCCTCAAAGAGAGGAGGAGGTTCTCCCTGATGTGTAATAACAAAGCAACCAGAGATCAACGCAGAGACGCTCTTCTTCTTCGTTGTTAAAACCCTCCAATAGAACCATCTTCCTCCTGTCTCTCTTGTTTCCTCTTCGTTGTTTTTAACCCCCCCCCAATAGAACCATCTTCCTCCTGTCTCTCTTGTTTCTTCTTCGTTGTTGTTAAAACCCCCCCAATAGAACCATCTTCCTCCTGTCTCTCTTGTTTCTTCTTCGTTTGTTGTTAAAACCCCCCCAATAGAACCATCTTCCTCTTGTCTCTCTTGTTTCTTCTTCGTTGTTGTTAAAACCCCCCCAATAGAACCATCTTCCTCCTGTCTCTCTTGTTTCTTCTTCTCTGTTGTTAAAATCCCCCCCAATAGAACCATCTTCTTCCTGTCTCTCTTGTTTCTTCTTCTCTGTTGTTAAAACCCCTCCAATAGAACCATCTTCCTCCTGTCTCTCATGTTTCAGGGCAGCCAGACACAGACAGAACCATCTTCCTCCTGTCTCTCGTGTTTCAGGGCAGCCAGACACAGACAGAGCCCGATAGAACCATCTTCCTCCTGTCTCTCGTGTTTCAGGGCAGCCAGACACAGACAGCGCCCGATAGAACCATCTTCCTCCTGTCTCTCGTGTTTCAGGGCAGCCAGACACAGACAGAACCATCTTCCTCCTGTCTCTCCTGTTTCAGGGCAGCCAGACACAGACAGCGCCCGATAGAACCATCTTCCTCCTGTCTCTCGTGTTTCAGGGCAGCCAGACACAGACAGCGCCCGATAGAACCATCTTCCTCCTGTCTCTCGTGTTTCAGGGCAGCCAGACACAGACAGCGCCCGATAGAACCATCTTCCTCCTGTCTCTCGTGTTTCAGGGCAGCCAGACACAGACAGCGCCCGATAGAACCATCTTCCTCCTGTCTCTCGTGTTTCAGGGCAGCCAGACACAGACAGAGCCCGATAGTACCATCTTCCTCCTGTCTCTCGTGTTTCAGGGCAGCCAGACACAGACAGCGCCCGATAGAACCATCTTCCTCCTGTCTCTCGTGTTTCAGGGCAGCCAGACACAGACAGCGCCCGGCAGACGACTCTATGTCTGCGGCGTGGAAGAGACACAAGCGACCAAACGATACGAGGAGGAGAGGAGAAAGGCTGCAGCGGTAAAAATGAGTCATTCTCTGGTTTGTTACGTTTCTGTCACTCTCTTCGTCGCTCCACCTCGTCATCGTCACGATTTCGGACTCTCTCTTTTTGGAGGAGGGATTTTATTTTTGTGTTTTCTGTCGACAGTCGGCTGCTGAGAGGAGAAGGAGGTGGTGAAAAGCTGTTCAGTTCCTCTGACGCGGCAGAGAAAGTCCTATATCATGGAGTCACATGATGATGAAGAGGGTGAATTGGCCAAGCCCTATATCACCACCTTCCGGAGACACCTGAAACCCCACCTCTTTAAGGAATACCTAGGATAGGATAAAGTAATCCTTCTCACCCCCCTTAAAAGATTTAGATGCACTATTGTAAAGTGGCTGTTCCACTGGATGTCATAAGGTGAATGCACCAATTTGTAAGTCGCTCTGGATAAGAGCGTCTGCCAAATGACTTAAATGTAAATGTAAATGGAGTCACATGAGGATGAAGAGGGTGAATTGGCCAAGCCCTATATCATGGAGTCACATGATGATGAAGAGGGTGAATTGGCCAAGCCCTATATCATGGAGTCACATGATGATGAAGAGGTTGAATTGGCCAAGCCCTATATCATAGAGTCACATGATGATGAAGAGGGTGAATTGGCCAAGCCCTATATCATGGAGTCACATGATGATGAAGAGGGTGAATTGGCCAAGCCCTATATCATGGAGTCACATGATGATGAAGAGGGTGAATTGGCCAAGCTATATATCATGGAGTCACATGATGATGAAGAGGGTGAATTGGGCAAGCCCTATATCATGGAGGCACATGATGATGAAGAGGATGAATTGGCCAAGCCCTATATCATGGAGTCACATGATGATGAAGAGGTGGTTTAAAGTGAGAAGGGGGTGGTGAAGATGAAAAAAAAAGTCTCCCCTGGTGTAGATGAGTGGGAAGTCTCCCCTGGTGTAGATGAGTGGGAAGTCTCCCCTGGTGTAGATGAGTGGGAAGTCTCCCCTTTTATTTTATTTATTTTTATTTCACCTTTATTTAACCAGGTAGGCAAGTTGAGAACAAGTTCTCATTTACAATTGCGACCTGGCCAAGATAAAGCAAAGCAGGTCGACACATACAACGACACAGAGTTACACATGGAGTAAAACAAACATACAGTCAATAATACAGTATAAACAAGTCTATATACAATGTGAGCAAATTAGGTGAGAAGGGAGGTAAAGGCAAAAAAGGCCATGGTGGCAAAGTAAATACAATATAGCAAGTAAAACACTGGAATGGTAGTTTTGCAATGGAAGAATGTGCAAAGTAGAAATAAAAATAATGGGGTGCAAAGGAGCAAAATAAATAAATAAATTAAATACAGTTGGGAAAGAGGTAGTTGTTTGGGCTAAATTATAGGTGGGCTATGTACAGGTGCAGTAATCTGTAAGATGCTCTGACAGTTGGTGCTTAAAGCTAGTGAGGGAGATAAGTGTTTCCAGTTTCAGAGATTTTTGTAGTTCGTTCCAGTCATTGGCAGCAGAGAACTGGAAGGAGAGGCGGCCAAAGAAAGAATTGGTTTTGGGGGTGACTAGAGAGATATACCTGCTGGAGCGTGTGCTACAGGTGGGAGATGCTATGGTGACCAGCGAGCTGAGATAAGGGGGGACTTTACCTAGCAGGGTCTTGTAGATGACATGGAGCCAGTGGGTTTGGCGACGAGTATGAAGCGAGGCCAGCCAACGAGAGCGTACAGGTCGCAATGGTGGGTAGTATATGGGGCTTTGGTGACAAAACGGATTGCACTGTGATAGACTGCATCCAATTTGTTGAGTAGGGTATTGGAGGCTATTTTGTAAATGACATCGCCAAAGTCAAGGATTGGTAGGATGGTCAGTTTTACAAGGGTATGTTTGGCAGCATGAGTGAAGGATGCTTTGTTGCGAAATAGGAAGCCAATTCTAGATTTAACTTTGGATTGGAGATGTTTGATATGGGTCTGGAAGGAGAGTTTACAGTCTAACCAGACACCTAAGTATTTGTAGTTGTCCACGTATTCTAAGTCAGAGCCGTCCAGAGTAGTGATGTTGGACAGGCGGGTAGGTGCAGGTAGCGATCGGTTGAAGAGCATGCATTTATTTTTATTTGTATTTAAGAGCAATTGGAGGCCACGGAAGGAGAGTTGTATGGCATTGAAGCTTGCCTGGAGGGTTGTTAACACAGTGTCCAAAGAAGGGCCGGAAGTATACAGAATGGTGTCGTCTGCGTAGAGGTGGATCAGAGACTCACCAGCAGCAAGAGCGACCTCATTGATGTATACAGAGAAGAGAGTCGGTCCAAGAATTGAACCCTGTGGCACCCCCATAGAGACTGCCAGAGGTCCGGAGAGCAGACCCTCCGATTTGACACACTGAACTCTATCAGAGAAGTAGTTGGTGAACCAGGCGAGGCAATCATTTGAGAAACCAAGGCTGTCGAGTCTGCCGATGAGGATGTGGTGGTTGACAGAGTCGAAAGCCTTGGCCAGATCAATGAATACGGCTGCACAGTAATGTTTCTTATCGATGGCGGTTAAGATATCGTTTAGGACCTTGAGCGTGGCTGAGGTGCACCCATGACCAGCTCTGAAACCAGATTGCATAGCAGAGAAGGTATGGTGAGATTCGAAATGGTCGGTAATCTGTTTGTTGACTTGGCTTTCGAAGAACTTAGAAAGGCATGGTAGGATAGATATAGGTCTGTAGCAGTTTGGGTCAAGAGTGTCCCCCCCTTTGAAGAGGGGGATGACCGCAGCTGCTTTCCAATCTTTGGGAATCTCAGACGACACGAAAGAGAGGTTGAACAGGCTAGTAATAGGGGTGGCAACAATTTCGGCAGATCATTTTAGAAAGAAAGGGTCCAGATTGTCTAGCCCAGCTGATTTGTAGGGGTCCAGATTTTTCAGCTCTTTCAGAACTTCAGCTGAATGGATGTGGGAGAAGGAGAAATGGGGAAGGCTTGGGCGAGTTGCTGTTGGGGGTGCAGTGCTGTTGACCGGGGTAGGAGTAGCCAGGTGGAAAGCATGGCCAGCCGTAGAAAAATGCTTATTGAAATTCTCAATTATGGTGGATTTATCAGTGGTGACAGTGTTTCCTATCTTCAGTGCAGTGGGCAGCTGGGAGGAAGTGTTCTTATTCTCCATGGACTTTACAGTGTCCCAGAACTTTTTTGAGTTAGTGTTGCAGGAAGCAAATTTCTGCTTGAAAAAGCTAGCCTTGGCTTTTCTAACTGCCTGTGTATAACGGTTTCTAGCTTCCCTGAACAGCTGCATATCACGGGGCTGTTCGATGCTAATGCAGAACGCCATAGGATGTTTTTGTGTTGGTTAAGGGCAGTCAGGTCTGGGGAGAACCAAGGGCTATATCTGTTCCTGATTCTAAATTTCTTGAATGGAGAATGTTTATTTAAGATGGTTAGGAAGGCATTTAAAAAAAATATCCAGGCATCCTCTACTGATGGGATGAGATCAATATCCTTCCAGGATACCCCGGCCAGGTCGATTAGAAAGGCCTGTTCGCTGAAGTGTTTCAGGGAGCGTTTTACAGTGATGAGTGGAGGTCGTTTGACCGCTGACCCATTACGGATGCAGGCAATGAGGCAGTGATCGCTGAGATCTTGGTTGAAGACAGCAGAGGTGTATTTAGAGGGGAAGTTGGTTAGGATGATATCTATGAGGGTGCCCGTGTTTAAGGCTTTGGGGGGGTACCTGGTAGGTTCATTGATAATTTGTGTGAGATTGAGGGCATCAAGTTTAGATTGTAGGATGGCTGGGGTGTTTAGCATGTTCCAGTTTAGGTCGCCTAGCAGCACGAGCGCTGAAGATAGATGGGGGGCAATCAGTTCACATATGGTGTCCAGAGCACAGCTGGGGGCAGAGGGTGGTCTATAGCAGGCGGCAACGGTAAGAGACTTGTTTTTAGAGAGGTGGATTTTTAAAAGTAGAAGTTCAAATTGTTTGGGTACAGACCTGGATAGTAGGACAGAACTCTGCAGGCTATCTTTGCAGTAGATTGCAACACCGCCCCCTTTGGCAGTTCTATCTTGTCTGAAAATGTTGTAGTTTGGAATTTAAATTCCTGAATTTTTGGTGGTCTTCCTAAGCCAGGATTCAGACACAGCTAGAACATCCGGGTTGGCAGAGTGTGCTAAAGCAGTGAATAGAACAAACTTAGGGAGGAGGCTTCTAATGTTAACATGCATGAAACCAAGGCTATTACGGTTACAGAAGTCATCAAAAGAGAGTGCCTGGGGAATAGGAGTGGAGCTAGGCACTGCAGGGCCTGGATTCACCTCTACATCGCCAGAGGAACATAGGAGGAGAAGAATAAGGGTACGGCTAAAAGCAATAAGAATTGGTCGTCTAGAACGTCTGGAACAGAGAGTAAAAGGAGGTTTCTGGGGGCGATAAAATAGCATCAAGGTATAATGTACAGACATAGGTATGGTAGGATGTGAATACAGTGGAGGTAAACCTAGGTGTTGAGTGATGAAGAGAGAGATATTGTCTCTAGAAACATCATTGAAACCAGGAGATGTCATTGCATGTGTGGGTGGTGGAACTAATAAATTGGATAAGGTATAGTGAGCAGGACTAGAGGCTCTACAGTGAAATAAGCCAATAAACACTAACCAGAACAGCAATGGACAAGACATATTGACATTAAGGAGAAGCATCCTTAGTCGAGTGATCAAAAGGGTCCAGTGAGTGTAGAGGTTGGTTTGGGGCTCACGGCGATTTAGACAGCTAGCCAGGACATCGGTAGCAAGCTAGCATAGGATGGAGGTCTGTTGTTAGCCAACTCTTGCGTTCCGTCAGTAGATTAGTGGGGTTCCGTGTGGTAGAGGGGATTAGTCCAAATCACACAACAACAACAAAAATAAAAACAATAGATATAGTTATAGAGGCCCAAGAAGAAACATAATAATAATAAAAATAAATAAATTGTCCGATTGTCTATTCTGAGAGCAGCCGGTAATACAGCTGAAGGTTAGCAGGCCGCAGATGGGCGTTCAGGTAACGTCGCGACGGAGGAGCCAGCCGGATCTCCTTCGGGTAGATAACGTTGGCAGTCCAGTTGTGAAGGCCCGGTGGGGCTCCGCGTAGGCAGTAAAACGGGTCCGGATAGGTGACTGCAGCCCAGGAGTGATTGATGGAACTCAGGAGTGATTGACGGAGCTGGCTAGCTCCGGAGTAATTGATGTTTGCTCCGGAATCGACGAAAGCAGATAGACACACGGATAGCAGCTAGCTAGCTGTGAGATCCAGGAATGAATAGCCAGAGGGGAGTTGAAATCCAGGGACATGGATGGAGAGAAAAATTGGTCCGGTATGTTCCGTTCCGAGCCGCGCTGCGCCGTACAAAACTGGCGATAGATTTTCGAGCTAAAGGATAGCTGATGACCACAAACCGTGGTTAGCTGAATACTAACGATTTGCCAGTAAAGAAGCTAACTAGCTTCTGAACTAGCTTCTGATTAGCTTCTGGCTAGCTCCTGGCTACCATCTGGCTAGTTTCTGGCTAGCTTCTTGGAGGATTGCAGATTTGAGGTAAATAATACTTCTTTATAAATATAAATTGGTGAGGAGGGTTGCAGGAGAGTGTTTTGAAGATGAGTTGATGGAAAATAAAAATAAAATGTATGTGAAAAAAGTTGTAAATATATATATATACAGGACACGACAAGACGAGGACAAAAGACGTCTGAACTGCTATGCCATCTCGGGACAAAGATGTGTAGATGAGTGTGAAGTCTCCCCTGGTGTAGATGAGTGGGATGTCTCCCCTGGTGTAGATGAATGGGAAGTCTCCCCTGGTGTAGATGAGTGGGAAGTCTCCCCTGGTGTAGATGAGTGGGAAGTCTCCCCTGGTGTAGATGAGTGGGAAGTCTCCCCTGGTGTAGATGAGGTGTAGATGAGTGGGAAGTCTCCCCTGGTGTAGATGAGTGGGAAGTCTCCCCTGGTGTAGATGAATGGGAAGTCTCCCCTGGTGTAGATGAGTGGGAAGTCTCCCCTGGTGTAGATGAGTGGGAAGTCTCCCCTGGTGTAGATGAGGTGTAGATGAGTGGGAAGTCTCCCCTGGTGTAGATGAGTGGGAAGTCTCCCCTGGTGTAGATGAGTGGGAAGTCTCCCCTGGTGTAGATGAGTGGGAAGTCTCCCCTGGTGTAGATGAGGTGTAGATGAGTGGGAAGTCTCCCCTGGTGTAGATGAGTGGGAAGACTCCCCTGGTGTAGATGAGTGGGAAGTCTCCCCTAGTGTAGATGAGTGGGAAGTCTCCCCTGGTGTAGATGAGTGGGAAGTCTCCCCTGGTGTAGATGAGTGGGAAGTCTCCCCTGTGTAGATGAGTGGGAAGTCTCCCCTGGTGTAGATGAGTGAGAAGTCTCCCCTGGTGTGGATGAGTGGGAAGTCTCCCCTGGTGTAGATGAGTGGGAAGTCTCCCCTGGTGTAGATGAGTGGGAAGTCTCCCCTGGTGTAGATGAGTGGGAAGTCTCCCCTGGTGTAGATGAGTGGGAAGTCTCCCCTGGTGTAGATGAGTGGGAAGTCTCCCCTGGTATAGATGAGTGGGAAGTCTCCCCTGGTGTAGATGAGTGGGAAGTCTCCCCTGGTGTAGATGAGTGAGAAGTCTCCCCTGGTGTGGATGAGTGAGAAGTCTCCCCTGGTGTGGATGAGTGAGAAGTCTCCCCTGGTGTAGATGAGTGAAAAGTCTCCCCTGGTGTAGATGAATGAGAAGTCTCCCCTGGTGTAGATGAGTGGGAAGTCTCCCCTGGTGTAGATGAGTGTGAAGTCTCCCCTGGTGTAGATGAGTGGGAAGCCTCCCATGGTGTAGATGAATGGGGAGTCTCCCCTGGTGTAGATGACTGGGAAGTCTCCCCTGGTGTAGATGACTGGGAAGTCTCCCCTGGTGTAGCTGAATGGGAAGTCTCCCCTGGTGTAGATGAATGGGATGTCTCCCCTGGTGTAGATGAGTGGGAAGTCTCCCCTGGTGTAGATGAGTGGGAAGTCTCCCCTGGTATAGATGAGTGGGAAGTCTCCCCTGGTGTAGATGAGAATGAGAAGTCTCCCCTGGTGTGGATGAGTGGGAAGTCTCCCCTGGTGTAGATGAGTGGGAAGTCTCCCTGGTGTAGATGTAGAAAAGTCTCCAGTGTAGATGAATGAGAAGTCTCCCCTGGTGTAGATGAGTGGGAAGTCTCCCCTGGTGTAGATGAGTGTGAAGTCTCCCCTGGTGTAGATGAGTGGGAAGCCTCCCATGGTGTAGATGAATGGGGAGTCTCCCCTGGTGTAGATGACTGGGAAGTCTCCCCACGGTGTAGATGAACCAAAGTCTCCAAAGTGTCAGCTGAATGGGAAGTCTCCCCTGGTGTAGATGAATGGGATGTCTCCCCTGGTGTAGATGAGTGGGAAAAACCTCCCCTCCAGTTGCTCTGATATCTCTCCTGCAACTCAATATGAAGGATATGTCAAAGCCCTGTCTGGGTTGCAGAGGATGTTAATTCCACCAATATTGGATGGCAGCAACAGTACTCTCTATGGAGCGAAATCACCATTCATATGAGTGTGGGATACATTCTCTGTTACCACGGAGATAAGACCAAATATAGAACCAATGTGTCACAAAGTATCATTTTAATACTTTGGTACCAGGTTACACTCCCTATAACCCTAACTCTCTCCTCCATCAGGATGGTTCTAGAGGTACCAGGTTACAATGCCTATAACCCTAACTCTCTCCTCCATCAGGATGGTTCTAGAGGTACCAGGTTACACTCCCTAACTCTCTCCTCCATCTGGATGGTTCTAGAGGTACCAGGTTACACTCCCTATAACCTAACTCTCTCCTCCATCAGGATGGTTCTAGAGGTACCAGGTTACACTGCCTATAACCCTAACTCTCTCCTCCATCAGGATGGTTCTAGAGGTACCAGGTTACACTCCCTAACTCTCTCCTCCATCAGGATGGTTCTAGAGGTACCAGGTTACACTCCCTATAACCTAACTCTCTCCTCCATCAGGATGGTTCTAGAGGTACCAGGTTACACTGCCTATAACCCTAACTCTCTCCTCCATCAGGATGGTTCTAGAGGTACCAGGTTACACTCCCTATAACCCTAACTCTCTCCTCCATCAGGATGGTTCTAGAGGTACCAGGTTACACTCCCTATAACCCCAACTCTCTCCTCCATCAGGATGGTTCTAGAGGTACCAGGTTACACTCCCACACCCTAACTCTCTCCTCCATCAGGATGGTTCTAGAGGTACCAGGTTACACTCCCTCACCCTAACTCTCTCCTCCATCAGGATGGTTCTAGAGGTACCAGGTTACACTCCCTATAACCCTAACTCTCTCCTCCATCAGGATGGTTCTAGAGGTACCAGGTTACACTCACTATAACCCTAACTCTCTCCTCCATCAGGATGGTTCTACAGGTACCAGGTTACACTCCCTAACTCTCTCCTCCATCAGGATGATTCTAGAGGTACCAGGTTACACTCCCTATAACCCTAACTCTCTCCTCCATCAGGATGGTTCTAGAGGTACCAGGTTACACTCCCTATAACCCTAACTCTCTCCTCCATCAGGATGGTTCTAGAGGTACCAGGTTACACTCCCTATAACCCTAACTCTCTCCTCCATCAGGATGGTTCTAGAGGTACCAGGTTACACTCCCTATAACCCTAACTCTCTCCTCCATCAGGACGGTTCTAGAGGTACCAGGTTACACTCCCTATAACCCTAACTCTCTCCTCCATCAGGATGGTTCTAGAGGTACCAGGTTACACTCCCTCACCCTAACTCTCTCCTCCATCAGGATGGTTCTAGAGGTACCAGGTTACACTCCCTAACTCTCTCCTCCATCAGGATGGTTCTAGAGGTACCAGGTTACACTCCCTATAACCCTAACTCTCTCCTCCATCAGGATGGTTCTAGAGGTACCAGGTTACACTCCCTATAACCCTAACTCTCTCCTCCATCAGGATAGTTCTAGAGGTGCCAGGTTACACTCCCTCACCCTAACTCTCTTCTCCATCAGGATGGTTCTAGAGGTACCAGGTTACACTCCCTATAACCCTAACTCTCTCCTCCATCAGGATGGTTCTAGGGGTACCAGGTTACACTCCCTAACTCTCTCCTCCATCAGGATGGTTCTAGAGGTACCAGGTTACACTCCCTATAACCCTAACTCTCTCCTCCATCAGGATGGTTCTAGAGGTACCAGGTTACACTCCCTATAACCCTAACTCTCTCCTCCATCAGGATGGTTCTAGAGGTACCAGGTTACACTGCCTATAACCCTAACTCTCTCCTCCATCAGGATGGTTCTAGAGGTACCAGGTTACACTCCCTATAACCCTAACTCTCTCCTCCATCAGGATGGTTCTAGGGGTACCAGGTTACACTCCCTAACTCTCTCCTCCATCAGGATGGTTCTAGAGGTACCAGGTTACACTCCCTAACTCTCTCCTCCATCAGGATGGTTCTAGAGGTACCAGGTTACACTCCCTATAACCCTAACTCTCTCCTCCATCAGGATGGTTCTAGAGGTACCAGGTTACACTCCCTCACCCTAACTCTCTCCTCCATCAGGATGGTTCTAGAGGTACCAGGTTACACTCCCTATAACCCTAACTCTCTCCTCCATCAGGATGGTTCTAGAGGTACCAGGTTACACTCCCTATTACCCTAACTCTCTCCTCCATCAGGATGGTTCTACAGGTACCAGGTTACACTCCCTATAACCCTAACTCTCTCCTCCATCAGGATGGTTTTAGAGGTACCAGGTTACACTCCCTATAACCCTAACTCTCTCCTCCATCAGGATGGTTCTAGAGGTACCAGGTTACACTCCCTATAACCCTAACTCTCTCCTCCATCAGGATGGTTCTAGAGGTACCAGGTTACACTCCCTATAACCCTAAATCTCTCCTCCATCAGGATGGTTCTAGAGGTACCGGGTTACACTCCCTATAACCCCAACTCTCTCCTCCATCAGGATGGTTCTAGAGGTACCAGGTTACACTCCCTATAACCCTAACTCTCTCCTCCATCAGGATGGTTCTAGAGGTACCAGGTTACACTCCCTATAACCCTAACTCTCTCCTCCATCAGGATGGTTCTAGAGGTACCAGGTTACACTCCCTAACTCTCTCCTCCATCAGGATGGTTCTAGAGGTACCAGGTTACACTCCCTATAACCCTAACTCTCTCCTCCATCAGGATGGTTTTAGAGGTACCGGGTTACACTCCCTATAACCCCAACTCTCTCCTCCATCAGGATGGTTCTAGAGGTACCAGGTTACACTCCCTTTAACCCTAACTCTCTCCTCCATCAGGATGGTTTTAGAGGTACCAGGTTACACTCCCTATAACCCTAACTCTCTCATCCATCAGGATGGTTTTAGAGGTATACATGCTGTAATTGCTATGCAATTGTCCTCAATGGGATGGTAAGACTAGAGACTTCTCAGACCCACTAAGACACTTCTCAGACCCACTAAGACTAGACACTTCTCAGACCCACTAAGACTAGGCACTTCTCAGATCCACTAAGACTAGACACTTCTCAGACCCACTAAGACTAGACACTTCTCCGACCCACTAAGCCACTTCTCAGACCCACTAAGACACTTCTCCGACCCACTAAGACTAGACACTTCTCAGTATAACGAACAAAAAAGAAGGGGGACACCGTCTTCCAGCTGATGGGGGAAACTTCAGTCACACACTGCATTACTTTTACCTCATGCACCAATTAATGTTGTTACTCCTCTGACCAGAGAAAGGGACATATCCCTCGATATATATATATAAAAAAAGAAAAGACACAAGCCAGGGCTTATAAAAGCGTTGAACAAAGTGTTGACGGAACTGAATAACAACGTAAACATGAAGTCAGTCACATAACAGCAGCTTTTTACTGTATTCATGAAGCTTTTTACTGTATTAATGGAGCTTTTTACTGTATTCATGGAGCTATTTCCTGTATTCGTGAAGCTTTTTACTGTATTCGTGAAGCTTTTTACTGTATTCATGGAGCTTTTTACTGTATTCATGGCGCTATTTACTGTATTCCTGGAGCTTTTTACTGTATTCATGGAGCTTTTTACTGTATTCCTGGAGCTTTTAACTGTATTCATGGAGCTTTTTACTGTATTCATGGAGCTTTTTACTGTATTCAAGGATCTTTTTTCCTGTATTCATGGAGCTTTTTACTGTATTCATGGAGCTTTTTACTGTATTCATGGAGCTTTTTACTGTATTCATGGAGCTTTTTACTGTATTCCTGGAGCTTTTAACTGTATTCATGGAGCTTTTTACTGTATTCGTGAAGCTTTTTACTGTATTCGTGAAGCTTTTTACTGTATTCATGGAGCTTTTTACTGTATTCAAGGAGCTTTTTCCTGTATTCTTGGAGCTTTTACTGTATTCATGGAGCTTTTTACTGTATTCCTGGAGCTTTTAACTGTATTCATGGAGCTTTTTACTGTATTCGTGAAGCTTTTTACTGTATTCGTGAAGCTTTTTACTGTATTCATGGAGCTTTTTACTGTATTCATGGAGCTATTTACTGTATTCATGGAGCTTTTTACTGTATTCATGGAGCTTTTTACTATATTCATGGAGATTTTTACTGTATTCATGGGGCTTTTTACTGTATTCATGGGGCTTTTTACTGTATTCATGGAGCTTTTTACTGTATTCATGGAGCTTTTTACTGTATTCATGGAGCTTTTTACTGTATTCATGGAGCTTTTTCTGTATTCATGGAGCTTTTTCCTGTATTCATGGAGCCTAGTCATGTTTTTAGACATTTTGAAATCTCCCATTATCAAGTTTGCTGTGAATTTGAGGCTTCTTTTTTTACAGTCTATGGCACGAGGAAAATGTGCAGACACGGTGAGCGATCTGATTGGCCAGCCGTAGGCCTATAGGTGCACTGTATATAGATATTTTTTTTCCTACTGTATTATTGACTGTATGTTTTGTTTATTCCATGTGTAACTCTGTGTTGTTGTATGTGTCGAACTGCTTTGCTTTATCTTGGCCAGGTTGCAGTTGTAAATGAGAACTTGTTCTCAACTTGCTTACCTGGTTAAATAAAGGTGAAATAAAAAAGAAAAAAGAACCCTCTATGCAAAGGGTTCTACATGGAACTGGGGCGGCAAGGTAGCCTAGTGGTTAGTGTGTAGAGGTGGCAAGGTATCCTAGTGGTTAGAGTGTAGAGGTGGCAGGGTAGCCTAGTGGTTAGAGTGTAGGGGCGGCAAGGTATCCTAGTGGTTAGAGTGTAGAGGCGGCAGGGTAAAAAGAGTGGTTAGAGTGTAGAGGCGGCAGGGTATCCTAGTGGTTAGAGTGTAGAGGTGGCAGGGTATCCTAGTGGTTAGAGTGTAGAGGTGGCAGGGTAGCCTAGTGGTTAGAGTGTAGAGGTGGCAGGGTATCCTAGTGGTTATAGTGTAGGGGCGGCAGGGTAGCCTAGTGGTTAGAGTGTAGGGGTGGCAGGGTATCCTAGTGGTTAGAGTGTAGAGGTGGCAGGGTAGCCTAGTGGTTAGAGTGTAGGGGCGGCAAGGTATCCTAGTGGTTAGAGTGTAGAGGCGGCAGGGTATCCTAGTGGTTAGAGTGTAGGGGTGGCAGGGTATCCTAGTGGTTAGAGTGTAGGGGTGGCAGGGTAGCCTAGTGGTTAGAGTGTAGGGGTGGCAGGGTATCCTAGTGGTTAGAGTGTAGGGGTGGCAGGGTAGCCTAGTGGTTAGAGTGTAGAGGTGGCAGGGTAGCCTAGTGGTTAGAGTGTAGAGGCGGCAGGGTATCCTAGTGGTTAGAGTGTAGAGGCGGCAAGGTAGCCTAGTGGTTAGAGTGTAGAGGCGGCAGGGTATCCTAGTGGTTAGAGTGTAGGGGTGGCAGGGTATCCTAGTGGTTAGAGTGTAGGGGTGGCAGGGTAGCCTAGTGGTTAGAGTGTAGGGGCGTCAGGTAGCCTAGTGGTTAGAGTGTAGGGGTGGCAGGGTATCCTAGTGGTTAGAGTGTAGGGGTGGCAGGGTAGCCTAGTGGTTAGAGTGTAGGGGTGGCAGGGTATCCTAGTGGTTAGAGTGTAGGGGTGGCAGGGTAGCCTAGTGGTTAGAGTGTAGAGGTGGCAGGGTAGCCTAGTGGTTAGAGTGTAGAGGCGGCAGGGTATCCTAGTGGTTAGAGTGTAGAGGCGGCAAGGTAGCCTAGTGGTTAGAGTGTAGAGGCGGCAGGGTATCCTAGTGGTTAGAGTGTAGGGGTGGCAGGGTATCCTAGTGGTTAGAGTGTAGGGGTGGCAGGGTAGCCTAGTGGTTAGAGTGTAGGGGCGTCAGGTAGCCTAGTGGTTAGAGTGTAGAGGCGGCAAGGTATCCTAGTGGTTAGAGTGTAGAGGCGGCAAGGTATCCTAGTGGTTAGAGTGTAGAGGCGGCAAGGTATCCTAGTGGTTAGAGTGTAGAGGCGGCAGGGTATCCTAGTGGTTAGAGTGTAGAGGCGGCAAGGTATCCTAGTGGTTAGAGTGTAGAGGCGGCAAGGTATCCTAGTGGTTAGAGTGTAGAGGCGGCAGGGTATCCTAGTGGTTAGAGTGTAGAGGCGGCAAGGTATCCTAGTGGTTAGAGTGTAGAGGTGGCAGGGTATCCTAGTGGTTAGAGTGTAGAGGCGGCAGGGTATCCTAGTGGTTAGAGTGTAGAGGTGGCAGGGTATCCTAGTGGTTAGAGTGTAGAGGTGGCAAGGTATCCTAGTGGTTAGAGTGTAGAGGCGGCAGGGTATCCTAGTGGTTAGAGTGTAGAGGAGGCAGGGTATCCTAGTGGTTAGAGTGTAGAGGCGGCAGGGTATCCTAGTGGTTAGAGTGTAGAGGCGGCAGGGTATCCTAGTGGTTAGAGTGTGGAGGCGGCAGGGTATCCTAGTGGTTAGAGTGTAGAGGCGGCAGGGTATCCTAGTGGTTAGAGTGTAGAGGCGGCAAGGTAGCCTAGTGGTTAGAGTGTAGAGGCGGCAAGGTAGCCTAGTGGTTAGAGTGTAGAGGTGGCAGGGTAGCCTAGTGGTTAGAGTGTAGAGGTGGCAGGGTATCCTAGTGGTTAGAGTGTAGAGGTGGCAAGGTATCCTAGTGGTTAGAGTGTAGAGGCGGCAAGGTATCCTAGTGGTTAGAGTGTAGAGGCGGCAGGGTATCCTAGTGGTTAGAGTGTAGAGGTGGCAGGGTATCCTAGTGGTTAGAGTGTAGAGGTGGCAAGGTATCCTAGTGGTTAGAGTGTAGAGGCGGCAGGGTATCCTAGTGGTTAGAGTGTAGAGGTGGCAGGGTATCCTAGTGGTTAGAGTGTAGAGGTGGCAAGGTATCCTAGTGGTTAGAGTGTAGAGGCGGCAAGGTAGCCTAGTGGTTAGAGTGTAGAGGTGGCAGGGTATCCTAGTGGTTAGAGTGTAGAGGTGGCAAGGTATCCTAGTGGTTAGAGTGTAGAGGTGGCAGGGTAGCCTAGTGGTTAGAGTGTAGAGGTGGCAGGGTATCCTAGTGGTTAGAGTGTAGAGGCGGCAGGGTATCCTAGTGGTTAGAGTGTAGAGGCGGCAAGGTATCCTAGTGGTTAGAGTGTAGAGGCGGCAGGGTATCCTAGTGGTTAGAGTGTAGAGGCGGCAGGGTAGCCTAGTGGTTAGAGTGTAGAGGCGGCAGGGTATCCTAGTGGTTAGAGTGTAGAGGCGGCAAGGTATCCTAGTGGTTAGAGTGTAGAGGTGGCAGGGTATCCTAGTGGTTAGAGTGTAGAGGTGGCAGGGTATCCTAGTGGTTAGAGTGTAGAGGTGGCAGGGTATCCTAGTGGTTAGAGTGTAGAGGTGGCAGGGTATCCTAGTGGTTAGAGTGTAGGGGCGGCAGGGTAGCCTAGTGGTTAGAGTGTAGAGGTGGCAGGGTATCCTAGTGGTTAGAGTGTAGAGGTGGCAGGGTATCCTAGTGGTTAGAGTGTAGAGGTGGCAGGGTAGCCTAGTGGTTAGAGTGTAGAGGCGGCAAGGTAGCCTAGTGGTTAGAGTGTAGAGGCGGCAGGGTATCCTAGTGGTTAGAGTGTAGAGGCGGCAGGGTATCCTAGTGGTTAGAGTGGAGGGGCGGCAAGGTAGCCTAGTGGTTAGAGTGTAGAGGTGGCAGGGTATCCTAGTGGTTAGAGTGTAGAGGCGGCAGGGTATCCTAGTGGTTAGAGTGTAGAGGCGGCAGGGTAGTCTAGTGGTTAGAGTGTAGAGGCGGCAAGGTATCCTAGTGGTTAGAGTGTAGAGGTGGCAGGGTATCCTAGTGGTTAGAGTGTAGAGGCGGCAGGGTATCCTAGTGGTTAGAGTGTAGGGCGGCAGGGTATCCTAGTGGTTAGAGTGTAGAGGCGGCAGGGTATCCTAGTGGTTAGAGCGTTGGACTAGTAACCGGAAGGTTGCAAGTTCAAACTCCTGACTTGACATGGTACAAATCTGTCGTTCTGCCCCTGAACAGGCAGTTAACCCACTGTTCCTAGGCCGTCATTGAAAATAAGAATTTGTTCTTAACTGACTTACCTAGTTAAATAAATACAAATATGGGGCTTTGGTGACAAAACGGATGGCACTGTGATAGACTGCATCCAGATTGTTGAGTAGAGTGTTGGAGGCTATTTTATAGATGACATCACCGAAGTCTGTTTGGCAGCATGAGTGAAGGATGCTTTGTTTTGCGATATAGGAAGCCGATTCTAGATTTAATTTTGGATTGGAGATGCTTAATGTGAGTCTGGAGTCCTGTGTGGGGATGCCGAAGAACTCTTCTTCCCCCTAAGAGTGTACGGCTGGAGACAGCTGGCGTCAGACTAATGAGGCAGAATAACACTGTCCTATAGATCTCTCTGGGCATCCTATAGAGAAGAGACAAATGCATAGAGATCCTTTTAAATTACTATTCTGAAATTACTATCAATTCCTAATTATATTAAAACAAATGGTCGATTTTAACGTTTGCCTTTTTAGAAAACGGTTATTTCTACTGAAAACGTGCCAAAGTCTCCTATGAAGAATTAAAACTTTAGATTTTGACATTTTCCGATTGGGGAAACGGATTAAATACTTAAATGACGTCTAATTTCAAAGAAGCTTATTATTATATATATATTTATTGGATTGTAAACGTGCCAAAGCAGGGTTATTGTATGTCGATAGATGTGCAGTCTGCCAGTAGAAGCTTTGGTGATGATAACCATTAACCGTATGTAAAACCATGTGCACCAAACGGCACAATATCTATTTGAAGTGTTTCATTCCCCCTTTATACCGTTTCATTAATCTTCCCTAAATATAATCCAGAAACGGTTTGCTATGGCAACGTATTTTTAGAGAAACGGGGAGATGGAAAAAAATCAGATCAGGAGGAAATATTAACACCTCACCTCCTCCCTAAAATAGGAATACATCACGCCACACGTTCATTTCATTTAAAGTGGGGGAGGGGGGGGTGCTTGGCATGCACCAGGTTTCCATGACAACCGCCTCAGACTCCCAAAAAAAAAGAGAGAGAGAGAGAGATGTGAAAAGGAGGGGATGAGGAGGGGGATAGAGGGGTGTGAGAGGAAGGGTGTGGAGACCCCCAAAAAGGATCTGCATAATTACTGTCTGTCTGTCTGTCTGTCTGTCTGTCTGTCTGTCTGTCTGTCTGTCTGTCTGTCACAGGTGCACTAGCTACTGCAGGTCTGGAGATTACAGCCTGTCTGTCTGTCTGTCTGTCTGTCTGTCTGTCTGTCTGTCTGTCTGTCTGTCTGTCTGTCACAGGGACACTAGCTACTGCAGGTCTGGAGGCACACAGCTACAGCTCTATATATCAACCTCACAACACAATAAACAATTAAAAAACATTTAAAGAAACGATTTTGTAGTAGTTTAGTCTACATTTTAAATATGTTTGTTTCATGTACTCTCCGGTTAGTCAGGGTAGGTAACAAAGTATTTGAGTTAATGGGAGATTTGTAATGAGTCCAACTAATTTATTTCTGAGTATCCTGCACAGTTTCTGCGAATGGCCTGTGTAATGTAAAAGCCTGTTTATTGTTTTTCCACTTTGACCCCTAGACACAACACATCGCTGTGGGGTGCCAACTAAATCTTAGCTGTGACAGAGGTCTCATTGGACCCCTAGACACAAGGCATCGCTGTGGGGTGCCAACTAAATCTTAGCTGTGACAGAGGTCTCCTTGGACCCCTAGACATACCGCATCGCTGTGGGGTGCCAACTAAATCTTAGCTGTGACAGAGGTCTCCTTGGACTCCGACTTCTGTGCGGTACACTTTATTTAACCAGGTAGGCTAGTTGAGAACAAGTTCTCATTTGCAACTGCGACCTGGCCAAGATAAAGCATAGCAGTGTGAACAGACAACACAGAGTTACACATGGAGTAAACAATTAACAAGTCAATAACACAGTAGAAGAAAAAAGAGAGTCTATATACATTGTGTGCAAAAGGCATGAGGAGGTAGGCGAATAATTAGAATTTTGCAGATTAACACTGGAGTGATAAATGATCAGATGGTCATGTACATGTAGAGATATTGGTGTGCAAAAGAGCAGAAAAGTAAATAAATATAAACAGTATGGGGATGAGGTAGGTAAAATTGGGTGGGCTATTTACCGATAGACTATGTACAGCTGCAGCGATCAGTTGATACGCGGCAGTAGACATATGAAATGTGCATCTTCATCTGTTGAAGTGCTGAGGCCTAAATATAGGTGTGGTTCTGCACTCCAGGGTTTTTCACAATGATCATTGATTTCTTCTGCACATTACTTCTCAAACAATATTTCCTGTGCTCGACTATTCACTAATCATGTCAGAACAGCATAGTCTGTTAACTGAAGTGTTGTGAGCACAAACTTCACATATTACTTGCTGTGATTAATTAACAAATTAATGAGCTTTAGCTTGCCAAACACAATCAAATAGAAACAAATAAATACACTTGGCAAATGCACTGATACGAGATGATATATGAGGTATGAGATATAAGATATGAGATATGAGGTACGAAATATGAGGTATGAAATATGAGGTATGAAATATGAGATATGAGATATGAGGTACGAAATATAAGGTATGAAATATGAGATATGAGGTATGAGATGCGAGGTATGAAACATGAGAAATGAGGTAAGAGGTATGAGGTATGAAATATAAGATATGAGATATGAGGTATGAGGTATGAAATATGAGGTATGAAATATGAGGTAAGAAATATGAGAAATTAGGTATGAGATATGAGGTATGAAATATGAGATATGAGGTATGAGATATGAGGTATGATATATGAGATGTGAGATATGAAGTATGAGGTATGAGGTATGAAACATGAGAAATGAGGTAAGAGGTATGAGGTATGAAATATAAGATATGAGATATGAGGTATGAGGTATGAAATATGAGGTATGAAATATGAGGTAAGAAATATGAGAAATTAGGTATGAGATATGAGGTATGAAATATGAGATATGAGGTATGAGATATGAGGTATGAAATATGAGATGTGAGGTATGAGGTATGAGGTATGAGATATGAGGTATGAGGTATGACATATAACATATGAGATATGAGGTATGAAATATGAGAAATGAGGTATGAAATATGAAATTTGAGGTATGAGATATGAGGTATGCGGTATGAGATATGTGGTGTGAAATATGAGATGAGGTATGAGGTATGAGGTATGAGATGCGAAGTATGAAACATGAGAAAGGAGGGAGGGGGAATAAAATCGTATTCATTTTTCTTCTGGATCCAGCTACACTACAGTATTCTATCCCAAGCTACCTCCATCCCTTTCCTTCTCTCTAGTCTGTGGAGAATGGCATATAGATCCAGCATTATTGAAGGATGTGCAACTAGAGAGGCCATAGTGTTTAACTAGCTAGCAACACAGCAACAGAGAGGTCAGCAGCTAGCACACAGCAACAGAGAGGTCAGCAGCTAGCACACAGCAACAGAGAGGTCAGCAGCTAGCACACAGCAACAGAGAGGTCAGCAGCTAGCACACAGCAACAGAGAGGTCAGCAGCTAGCACACAGCAACAGAGAGGTCAGCAGCTAGCACACAGCAACAGAGAGGTCAGCAGCTTTTGAACTGAAGCAACAGAGAGGTCAGCAGCTAGCACACAGCAACAGAGAGGTCATAGTTTTGAACTGAAGCAGCTAGCACACAGCAACAGAGAGGTCAGCAGCTAGCACACAGCAACAGAGAGGTCATAGTGTTGAACTGAAGCAGCTAGCACACAGCAACAGAGAGGTCAGCAGCTAGCACACAGCAACAGAGAGGTCAGCAGCTAGCACACAGCAACAGAGAGGTCAGCAGCTAGCACACAGCAACAGAGAGGTCAGCAGCTAGTGTCAGCAGCTGACACAGCAACAGAGAGGTCAGCAGCTAGCACACAGCAACAGAGAGGTCAGCAGCTAGCACACAGCAACAGAGAGGTCAGCAGCGAGCACACAGCAACAGAGAGGTCAGCAGCTAGCAGCAACAGAGAGGTCAGCAGCTACACAGCAACAGAGAGGCCAGCAGCTAGCACACAGCAACAGAGAGGTCAGCAGCTAGCACACAGCAACAGAGAGGTCAGCAGCTAGCACACAGCAACAGAGAGGTCAGCAGCTAGCACACAGCAACAGAGAGGTCAGCAGCTAGCACACAGCAACAGAGAGGTCAGCAGCTAGCACACAGCAACAGAGAGGTCAGCAGCTAGCACACAGCAACAGAGAGGTCAGCAGCTAGCACACAGCAACAGAGAGGAGCAGCAGCGAGCACACAGCAACAGAGAGGTCAGCAGCTGCACACAGCAACAGAGAGGTCAGCAGCTAGTACACAGCAACAGAGAGGTCAGCAGCTAGCACACAGCAACAGAGAGGTCAGCAGCAGCTAGCACACAGCAACAGAGAGGTCAGGTCTGAAGCAGCTAGCACACAGCAACAGAGAGGTCAAGCAGCTAGCACACAGCAACAGAGAGGTCAGCTAGCACACAGCAACAGAGAGGTCAGCAGTGTTGAACACAGCAGCACACAGCAACAGAGAGTCAGCAGCAGCTAGCACACAGCAACAGAGAGGTCAGCAGCTAGCACACAGCAACAGAGAGGTCATAGTGTTGAACTGAAGCAGCTAGCACAGCAACAGAGAGGTCAAGCACACAGCAACAGAGAGTCATAGTGTTGAACAGCAGCTAGCACACAGCAACAGAGAGGTCAGCAGCTGCACACAGCAACAGAGAGGTCAGCAGCGAGCACACAGCAACAGAGAGGTCAGCACACAGCAACAGAGAGGTCAGCAGCAGCACAGCAACAGAGGTCAGCAGCTAGCACACAGCAACAGAGAGGTCAGCAGCTGCACACAGCAACAGAGAGGTCAGCAGCTAGCACACAGCACAGCAAGCAGCACACAGCAACAGAGAGGTCAGCAGCTAGTTGCAACAGAGAGGTCAGCAGCTAGCACACAGCAACAGAGAGGTCATAGTGTTGAACTGAAGCAGCTAGCACACAGCAACAGAGAGGTCATAGTGTTGAACTGAAGCAGCTAGCACACAGCAACAGAGAGGTCATAGTGTTGAACTGAAGCAGCTAGCACACAGCAACAGAGAGGTCATCTGAAGCAGCTAGCACACAGCAACAGAGAGGTCATAGTGTTGAACTGAAGCAGCTAGCACACAGCAACAGAGAGGTCATAGTGTTGAACACAGCAGCACAGAACAGAGAGTCAGCAGCTAGCACACAGCAACAGAGAGGTCAGCAACAGAGAGGGTCATAGTGTTGAACTGAGAGGTCAGCTAGCACACAGCAACAGAGAGGTCAGCAGCTAGCACACAGCAACAGAGAGGTCAGCAGCTAGCACACAGCAACAGAGAGGTCAGCAGCTAGCACACAGCAACAGAGAGGTCATAGTGTTGAACTGAAGCAGCTAGCACACAGCAACAGAGAGGTCAGCAGCTAGCACACAGCAACAGAGAGGTCAGCAGCTAGCACACAGCAACAGAGAGGTCAGCAGCTAGCACACAGCAACAGAGAGGTCAGCTGCACACAGCAACAGAGAGGTCAGCAGCGAGCACACAGCAACAGAGAGGTCAGCAGCTAGCACACAGCAACAGAGAGGTCATAGTGTTGAACAGAGAGGTCAGCTAGCACACAGCAACAGAGAGGTCAGCAGCTAGCACACAGCAACAGAGAGGTCAGCAGCTGCACACAGCAACAGAGAGGTCAGCAGCTAGCACACAGCAACAGAGAGGTGAGCAGCTAGCACACAGCAACAGAGAGGTCAGCAGCTAGCACACAGCAACAGAGAGGTCAGCAGCTAGCACACAGCAACAGAGAGGTCAGCAGCTAGCACACAGCAACAGAGAGGTGTTGAACACAGCAGCACACAGCAACAGAGAGTCAGTGTTGAACTGAAGCAGCTAGCACACAGAGAGGTCAACAGAGCAACAGAGAGGTCAGCAGCTAGCACACAGCAACAGAGAGGTCAGCAGCAGCTAGCACACAGCAACAGAGAGGTCATAGTGTTGAACTGAAGCAGCTAGCACACAGCAACAGAGAGGTCATAGTGTTGAACTGAGAGCAGCAGCTACACACAGCAACAGAGAGGAACTGGAGCAGCTAGCACACAGCAACAGAGAGGTCAGCAGCTAGCACACAGCAACAGAGAGGTCATAGTGTTGAACTGAAGCAGCTAGCACACAGCAACAGAGAGGTCATAGTGTTGAACTGAAGCAGCTACACAGCAACAGAGAGGTCATAGTGTTGAACTGAAGCAGCTAGCACAGCAACAGAGAGATAGTGTCAGCAACAGCAGCAGCTAGCACACAGCAACAGAGAGGTCATAGTGTTGAACTGAAGCAGCTAGCACACAGCAACAGAGAGGTCATAGTGTTGAACTGAAGCAGCTAGTACACAGCAACAGAGAGGTCAGCAGCTGAAGCAGCTAGCACACAGCAACAGAGAGGTCAGCAGCTAGTCATAGTGCTGAAGCAGCGAGACACAGCAACAGAGAGGTCAGCAGCTAGCACACAGCAACAGAGAGGTCAAGCAGCTAGCACACAGCAACAGAGAGGTCAGAAGCAGCTAGCACACAACAGAGAGGTCAGCACAGAGAGGTCAGCAGCTAGCACACAGCAACAGAGAGGTCAGCAGCTAGCACACAGCAACAGAGAGGTCAGCAGCTAGCACACAGCAACAGAGAGGTCAGCAGCTAGCACACAGCAACAGAGAGGTCAGCAGCTAGCACACAGCAACAGAGAGGTCAGCAGCTAGCACACAGCAACAGAGAGGTCAGCAGCTAGCACACAGCAACAGAGAGGTCAGCAGCAGCTAGCACACAGCAACAGAGAGGTGTTGAACTGAAGCAGCTAGCACACAGCAACAGAGAGGTCAGCAGCTAGCACACAGCAACAGAGAGGTCAGCAGCTAGCACACAGCAACAGAGAGGTCATAGCAGCTAGCACACAGCAACAGAGAGGTCAGCAGCTAGCACACAGCAACAGAGAGGTCAGCAGCTAGCACACAGCAACAGAGAGGTCAGCAGCTAGCACACAGCAACAGAGAGGTCAGCAGCTAGCACACAGCAACAGAGAGGTCAGCAGCTAGCACACAGCAACAGAGAGGTCATAGTGTTGAACTGGAGCTAGTACACAGCAACAGAGAGGTCAGTGTTGAACAGCAGCTAGCACACAGCAACAGAGAGGTCAGTGTCAAGCAGCTAGTTGCAACAGAGAGGTCATAGCAGCACACAGCAACAGAGAGGTCATAGTGTTGAACTGAAGCAGCTAGCACACAGCAACAGAGAGGTCATAGTGTTGAACAGCAGCTAGCACACAGCAACAGAGAGGTCATAGTGTTGAACTGAGCTAGCACACAGCAACAGAGAGGTCATAGTGTTGAACTACACAGCAACAGAGAGGTCAGCAGCTAGCACACAGCAACAGAGAGGTCAGCAGCTAGCACACAGCAACAGAGAGGTCAGCAGCTAGCACAGCAGCAACAGAGAGGTCAGCAGCTAGCACACAGCAACAGAGAGGTCAAGCAGCTAGCACACAGCAACAGAGAGGTCAGCAGCTAGCAACAGAGAGGTCATAGTGTTGAACTGAAGCAGCTAGCACACAGCAACAGAGAGGTCATAGTGTTGAACTGAAGCAGCTAGCACACAGCAACAGAGAGGTCATAGTGTTGAACTGAAGCAGCTAGCACACAGCAACAGAGAGGTCAGCAGCTGCACACAGCAACAGAGAGGTCAGCAGCTAGCACACAGCAACAGAGAGGTCATAGTGTTGAACTGAGAAGCAGCTAGCACACAGCAACAGAGAGGTCAGCAGCGAGCACACAGCAACAGAGAGGGTCAGCAGCAACAGCAACAGAGGTCATAGTGTTGCAACAGAAGGTGAGCAGCTAGCACACAGCAACAGAGAGGTCAGCAGCTAGCACACAGCAACAGAGAGGTCAGCAGCTAGCACACAGCAACAGAGAGGTCAGCAGCTAGCACACAGCAACAGAGAGGTCAGCAGCTAGCACAGCAACAGAGAGGTCAGCAGCTAGCACACAGCAACAGAGAGGTCAGCAGTGTTGAACACAGCTAGCACACAGCAACAGAGAGGTCAGCTAACACACAGCAACAGAGAGGTCAGCAGCAGCACACAGCAACAGAGGTCAGCAGCTAGCACACAGCAACAGAGAGGTCAGCAGCGAGCACACAGCAACAGAGAGGTCAGCAGCTGCACACAGCAACAGAGAGGTCAAGCAGCTAGTACACAGCAACAGAGAGGTCAGCAGCTAGCACACAGCAACAGAGAGGTCATAGTGTTGAACTGAAGCAGCTAGCACACAGCAACAGAGAGGTCATAGTGTTGAACTGAAGCAGCTAGCACACAGCAACAGAGAGGTCATAGTGTTGAACTGAGCAGCTAGCACAGCAACAGAGAGGTCAGTGTTGAACTGAAGCAGCTAGCACACAGCAACAGAGAGGTCATAGTGTTGAACTGAAGCAGCTAGCACACAGCAACAGAGAGGTCATAGTGTTGAACTGAAGCAGCTAGCACACAGCAACAGAGAGGTCTGGAAGCAGCTAGTACACAGCAACAGAGAGGTCATAGTGTTGAACTGAAGCAGCTAGCACACAGCAACAGAGAGGTCATAGTGTTGAACTGAAGCAGCTAGCACACAGCAACAGAGAGGTCAGCAGCTAGCACACAGCAACAGAGAGGTCAGCAGCGAGCACACAGCAACAGAGAGGTCAGCAGCTAGCACACAGCAACAGAGAGGTCAGCAGCTAGCACACAGCAACAGAGAGGTCAGCAGCTAGCACACAGCAACAGAGAGGTCAGCAGCTAGCACACAGCAACAGAGAGGTCAGCAGCTAGTACACAGCAACAGAGAGGTCATAGTTGAACAGAGAGGTCAGCTAGCACACAGCAACAGAGAGGTCAGCAGCGAGCACACAGCAACAGAGAGGTCATAGTGTTGAACTGAAGCAGCTAGCACACAGCAACAGAGAGGTCATAGTGTTGAACTGAAGCAGCTAGCACACAGCAACAGAGAGGTCATAGTGTTGAACTGAAGCAGCTAGCACACAGCAACAGAGAGGTCATAGTGTTGAACTGAAGCAGCTAGCACACAGCAACAGAGAGGTCATAGTGTTGAACTGAAGCAGCTAGCACACAGCAACAGAGAGGTCATAGTGTTGAACTGAAGCAGCTAGTACACAGCAACAGAGAGGTCAGCAGCTAGCACACAGCAACAGAGAGGTCAGCAGCTAGCACACAGCAACAGAGAGGTCAGTGCTAGCACACAGCAACAGAGAGGTCAGCAGCTAGCACACAGCAACAGAGAGGTCAGCAGCTAGCACACAGCAACAGAGAGGTCAGCAGCTAGCACACAGCAACAGAGAGGTCAGCAGCTAGCACACAGCAACAGAGAGGTCACACAGCAGAGAGGTCAGCAGCTAGTACACAGCAACAGAGAGGTCAGCAGCTAGCACACAGCAACAGAGAGGTCATAGCAACAGAGAGCAACAGTCAGCAGCTAGTACACAGCAACAGAGAGGTCAGCAGCTAGCACACAGCAACAGAGAGGTCAGCACACAGCAACAGAGAGGTCAGCACACAGCAACAGAGAGGTCAGCAGCTAGCACACAGCAACAGAGAGGTCAGCAGCTAGCACACAGCAACAGAGAGGTCAGCAGCTAGCACACAGCAACAGAGAGTCAGCAGCTACACACAGCAACAGAGAGGTCAGCAGCCAGCACACAGCAACAGAGAGGTCACAGCAACAGCTAACACACAGCAACAGAGAGGTCATACACAGCAACAGAGAGGTCAGCAGCTAGCACACAGCAACAGAGAGGTCAGCAGCTAGCACACAGCAACAGAGAGGTCAGCAGCTAACACACAGCAACAGAGAGGTCAGCAGCTAGCACACAGCAACAGAGAGGTCAGCAGCTAGCACAACAGAGAGGTCAGCAACAGAGAGGTCATAGTGTTGAACTGAAGCAGCTAGTACACAGCAACAGAGAGGTCATAGTGTTGAACTGAAGCAGCTAGCACACAGCAACAGAGAGGTCATAGTGTTGAACTGAAGCAGCTAGCACACAGCAACAGAGAGGTCATAGTGTTGAACTGAAGCAGCTAGCACACAGCAACAGAGAGGTCATAGTGTTGAACTGAAGCAGCTAGCACACAGCAACAGAGAGGTCATAGTGTTGAACTGAAGCAGCTAGCACACAGCAACAGAGAGGTCATAGTGTTGAACTGGAAGCAGCTAGCACACAGCAACAGAGAGGTCAGCAGCTAGCACACAGCAACAGAGAGGTCATAGTGTTGAACTGAAGCAGCTAGCACACAGCAACAGAGAGGTCATAGTGTTGAACTGAAGCAGCTAGCACACAGCAACAGAGAGGTCATAGTGTTGAACTGAAGCAGCTAGCACACAGCAACAGAGAGGTCATAGTGTTGAACTGAAGCAGCGAGCACACAGCAACAGAGAGGTCAGCACAGCAACAGAGAGGTCATAGTGTTGAACTGAAGCAGCTAGCACACAGCAACAGACATAGTGTTGAACTGAGCAGCTAGTACACAGCAACAGAGAGGTCAGCAGCTAGCACACAGCAACAGAGAGGTCAGCAGCTAGCACACAGCAACAGAGAGGTCATAGTGTTGAACTGAAGCGGCACACAGCAACAGAGAGGTCAGCAGCTAGCACACAGCAACAGAGAGGTCATAGTGTTGAACTGAAGCAGCTAGCACACAGCAACAGAGAGGTCATAGTGTTGAACTGAAGCAGCTAGCACACAGAGAGGTCAACAGCAGCAACAGAGAGGTCAGCAGCTAGCACACAGCAACAGAGAGGTCAGCAGCTAGCACACAGCAACAGAGAGGTCAGCAGCTAGCACACAGCAACAGAGAGGTCAGCAGCTAGCACACAGCAACAGAGAGGTCAGCAGCTAGCACACAGCAACAGAGAGGTCAGCAGCTAGCACACAGCAACAGAGAGGTCAGCAGCTAGTACACAGCAACAGAGAGGTCAGCAGCTAGCACACAGCAACAGAGAGGTCATAGTGTTGAACTGAAGCAGCTAGTACACAGCAACAGAGAGGTCAGCAGCTAGCACACAGCAACAGAGAGGTCAGCAGCTAGCACACAGCAACAGAGAGGTCATAGTGTTGAACTGAAGCAGCTAGCACACAGCAACAGAGAGGTCAGCAGCTAGCACACAGCAACAGAGAGGTCAGGCTCACAGCAGAGAGGTCAGCAGCACACAGCAACAGAGAGGTCAGCAGCTAGCACACAGCAACAGAGAGGTCAGCAGCTAGCACACAGCAACAGAGAGGTCATAGTGTTGAACTGAAGCAGCTAGTACACAGCAACAGAGAGGTCATAGTGTTGAACTGAAGCAGCTAGCACACAGTAACAGAGAGGTCATAGTGTTGAACTGAAGCAGCTAGCACACAGCAACAGAGAGGTCATAGTGTTGAACTGAAGCAGCTAGCACACAGCAACAGAGAGGTCATAGTGTTGAACTGAAGCAGCTAGCACACAGCAACAGAGAGGTCATAGTGTTGAACTGAAGCAGCTAGCACAGCAACAGAGAGGTCATAGTGTTGAACTGAAGCAGCTAGCACACAGCAACAGAGAGGTCATAGTGTTGAACTGAAGCAGCTAGTACACAGCAACAGAGAGGTCAGCAGCTAGCACACAGCAACAGAGAGGTCAGCAGCTAGCACACAGCAACAGAGAGGTCAGCAGCTAGCACACAGCAACAGAGAGGTCAGCAGCTAGCACACAGCAACAGAGAGGTCAGCAGCTAGCACACAGCAACAGAGAGGTCAGCAGCTAGCACACAGCAACAGAGAGGTCAGCAGCTAGCACACAGCAACAGAGAGGTCAGCAGCTAGCACACAGCAACAGAGAGGTCAGCAGCTAGCACACAGCAACAGAGAGGTCATAGTGTTGAACTGAAGCAGCTAGCACACAGCAACAGAGAGGTCAGCAGCTAGCACACAGCAACAGAGAGGTCAGCAGCTAGCACACAGCAACAGAGAGGTCATAGTGTTGAACTGAAGCAGCTAGCACACAGCAACAGAGAGGTCAAGCTAGACACAGAACAGAGAGGTCAGCAGCTAGCACACAGCAACAGAGAGGTCAGCAGCTAGCACACAGCAACAGAGAGGTCAGCAGCTAGCACACAGCAACAGAGAGGTCATAGTGTTGAACTGAAGCAGCTAGTACACAGCAACAGAGAGGTCATAGTGTTGAACTGAGCAGCACACAGCAACAGAGAGGTCATAGTGTTGAACTGAAGCAGCTAGCACACAGCAACAGAGAGGTCATAGTGTTGAACTGAAGCAGCTAGCACACAGCAACAGAGAGGTCATAGTGTTGAACTGAAGCAGCTAGCACACAGTAACAGAGAGGTCAGCAGCTAGCACACAGCAACAGAGAGGTCATAGTGTTGAACTGAAGCAGCTAGCACACAGCAACAGAGAGGTCATAGTGTTGAACTGAAGCAGCTAGCACACAGTAACAGAGAGGTCAGCAGCTAGCACACAGCAACAGAGAGGTCATAGTGTTGAACTGAAGCAGCTAGCACACAGCAACAGAGAGGTCAGCAGCTAGCACACAGCAACAGAGAGGTCATAGTGTTGAACTGAAGCAGCTACCACACAGTAACAGAGAGGTCATAGTGTTGAACTGAAGCAGCTAGCACACAGCAACAGAGAGGTCATAGTGTTGAACTGAAGCAGCTAGCACACAGCAACAGAGAGGTCATAGTGTTGAACTGAAGCAGCTAGCACACAGCAACAGAGAGGTCATAGTGTTGAACTGAAGCAGCTAGCACACAGCAACAGAGAGGTCATAGTGTTGAACTGAAGCAGCTAGTACACAGCAACAGAGAGGTCAGCAGCTAGCACACAGCAACAGAGAGGTCAGCAGCTAGCACACAGCAACAGAGAGGTCAGCAGCTAGCACACAGCAACAGAGAGGTCAGCAGCTAGCACACAGCAACAGAGAGGTCAGCAGCTAGCACACAGCAACAGAGAGGTCAGCAGCTAGCACACAGCAACAGAGAGGTCAGCAGCTAGCACACAGCAACAGAGAGGTCAGCAGCTAGCACACAGCAACAGAGAGGTCAGCAGCTAGCACACAGCAACAGAGAGGTCAGCAGCTAGCACACAGCAACAGAGAGGTCAGCAGCTAGCACACAGCAACAGAGAGGTCAGCAGCTAGCACACAGCAACAGAGAGGTCAGCAGCTAGCACACAGCAACAGAGAGGTCAGCAGCAGCACACAACAGAGAGGTCAGCAGCTAACACACAGCAACAGAGAGGTCAGCAGCTAGCACACAGCAACAGAGAGGTCAGCAGCTAGCACACAGCAACAGAGAGGTCAGCAGCTAGCACACAGCAACAGAGAGGTCAGCAGCTAGCACACAGCAACAGAGAGGTCATAGTGTTGAACTGAAGCAGCTAGCACACAGCAACAGAGAGGTCATAGTGTTGAACTGAAGCAGCTAGCACACAGTAACAGAGAGGTCATAGTGTTGAACTGAAGCAGCTAGCACACAGCAACAGAGAGGTCAGCAGCTAGCACACAGCAACAGAGAGGTCATAGTGTTGAACTGAAGCAGCTAGCACACAGCAACAGAGAGGTCATAGTGTTGAACTGAAGCAGCTAGCACACAGCAACAGAGAGGTCATAGTGTTGAACTGAAGCAGCTAGCACACAGCAACAGAGAGGTCAGCAGCTAGCACACAGCAACAGAGAGGTCATAGTGTTGAACTGAAGCAGCTAGCACACAGCAACAGAGAGGTCAGCAGCTAGCACACAGCAACAGAGAGGTCATAGTGTTGAACTGAAGCAGCTAGCACACAGCAACAGAGAGGTCATAGTGTTGAACTGAAGCAGCTAGCACACAGCAACAGAGAGGTCATAGTGTTGAACTGAAGCAGCTAGCACACAGCAACAGAGAGGTCATAGTGTTGAACTGAAGCAGCTAGCACACAGCAACAGAGAGGTCATAGTGTTGAACTGAAGCAGCTAGCACACAGCAACAGAGAGGTCATAGTGTTGAACTGAAGCAGCTAGTACACAGCAACAGAGAGGTCAGCAGCTAGCACACAGCAACAGAGAGGTCAGCAGCTAGCACACAGCAACAGAGAGGTCAGCAGCTAGCACACAGCAACAGAGAGGTCAGCAGCTAGCACACAGCAACAGAGAGGTCAGCAGCTAGCACACAGCAACAGAGAGGTCAGCAGCTAGCACACAGCAACAGAGAGGTCAGCAGCTAGCACACAGCAACAGAGAGGTCAGCAGCTAGCACACAGCAACAGAGAGGTCAGCAGCTAGTACACAGCAACAGAGAGGTCAGCAGCTAGCACACAGCAACAGAGAGGTCATAGTGTTGAACTGAAGCAGCTAGTACACAGCAACAGAGAGGTCAGCAGCTAGCACACAGCAACAGAGAGGTCAGCAGCTAGCACACAGCAACAGAGAGGTCAGCAGCTAGCACACAGCAACAGAGAGGTCATAGTGTTGAACTGAAGCAGCTAGCACACAGCAACAGAGAGGTCATAGTGTTGAACTGAAGCAGCTAGCACACAGCAACAGAGAGGTCATAGTGTTGAACTGAAGCAGCTAGCACACAGCAACAGAGAGGTCATAGTGTTGAACTGAAGCAGCTAGCACACAGCAACAGAGAGGTCATAGTGTTGAACTGAAGCAGCTAGCACACAGCAACAGAGAGGTCATAGTGTTGAACTGAAGCAGCGAGCACACAGCAACAGAGAGGTCAGCAGCTAACACACAGCAACAGAGAGGTCAGCAGCTAGCACACAGCAACAGAGAGGTCAGCAGCGAGCACACAGCAACAGAGAGGTCAGCAGCTAGCACACAGCAACAGAGAGGTCAGCAGCGAGCACACAGCAACAGAGAGGTCAGCAGCTAGCACACAGCAACAGAGAGGTCAGCAGCTAGCACACAGCAACAGAGAGGTCAGCAGCTAGCACACAGCAACAGAGAGGTCAGCAGCGAGCACACAGCAACAGAGAGGTCAGCAGCTAGCACACAGCAACAGAGAGGTCAGCAGCTAGCACACAGCAACAGAGAGGTCAGCAGCTAGCACACAGCAACAGAGAGGTCAGCAGCTAGCACACAGCAACAGAGAGGTCAGCAGCGAGCACACAGCAACAGAGAGGTCATAGTGTTGAACTGAAGCAGCTAGTACACAGCAACAGAGAGGTCATAGTGTTGAACTGAAGCAGCTAGCACACAGCAACAGAGAGGTCATAGTGTTGAACTGAAGCAGCTAGCACACAGCAACAGAGAGGTCATAGTGTTGAACTGAAGCAGCTAGCACACAGCAACAGAGAGGTCATAGTGTTGAACTGAAGCAGCTAGCACACAGCAACAGAGAGGTCATAGTGTTGAACTGAAGCAGCTAGCACACAGCAACAGAGAGGTCATAGTGTTGAACTGAAGCAGCTAGTACACAGCAACAGAGAGGTCATAGTGTTGAACTGAAGCAGCTAGCACACAGCAACAGAGAGGTCATAGTGTTGAACTGAAGCAGCTAGCACACAGCAACAGAGAGGTCAGCAGCTAGCACACAGCAACAGAGAGGTCATAGTGTTGAACTGAAGCAGCTAGTACACAGCAACAGAGAGGTCAGCAGCTAGCACACAGCAACAGAGAGGTCAGCAGCGAGCACACAGCAACAGAGAGGTCAGCAGCTAGCACACAGCAACAGAGAGGTCAGCAGCGAGCACACAGCAACAGAGAGGTCAGCAGCTAGCACACAGCAACAGAGAGGTCAGCAGCTAGCACACAGCAACAGAGAGGTCAGCAGCTAGCACACAGCAACAGAGAGGTCAGCAGCTAGCACACAGCAACAGAGAGGTCAGCAGCTAGCACACAGCAACAGAGAGGTCAGCAGCGAGCACACAGCAACAGAGAGGTCATAGTGTTGAACTGAAGCAGCTAGTACACAGCAACAGAGAGGTCATAGTGTTGAACTGAAGCAGCTAGCACACAGCAACAGAGAGGTCATAGTGTTGAACTGAAGCAGCTAGCACACAGCAACAGAGAGGTCAGCAGCTAGCACACAGCAACAGAGAGGTCATAGTGTTGAACTGAAGCAGCTAGCACACAGCAACAGAGAGGTCATAGTGTTGAACTGAAGCAGCTAGCACACAGCAACAGAGAGGTCAGCAGCTAGCACACAGCAACAGAGAGGTCATAGTGTTGAACTGAAGCAGCTAGCACACAGCAACAGAGAGGTCATAGTGTTGAACTGAAGCAGCTAGCACACAGCAACAGAGAGGTCATAGTGTTGAACTGAAGCAGCTAGCACACAGCAACAGAGAGGTCATAGTGTTGAACTGAAGCAGCTAGTACACAGCAACAGAGAGGTCAGCAGCTAGCACACAGCAACAGAGAGGTCAGCAGCTAGCACACAGCAACAGAGAGGTCAGCAGCTAGCACACAGCAACAGAGAGGTCAGCAGCTAGCACACAGCAACAGAGAGGTCAGCAGCTAGCACACAGCAACAGAGAGGTCAGCAGCTAGCACACAGCAACAGAGAGGTCAGCAGCTAGCACACAGCAACAGAGAGGTCAGCAGCTAGTACACAGCAACAGAGAGGTCAGCAGCTAGCACACAGCAACAGAGAGGTCATAGTGTTGAACTGAAGCAGCTAGTACACAGCAACAGAGAGGTCAGCAGCTAGCACACAGCAACAGAGAGGTCAGCAGCTAGCACACAGCAACAGAGAGGTCAGCAGCTAGTACACAGCAACAGAGAGGTCAGCAGCTAGCACACAGCAACAGAGAGGTCAGCAGCTAGCACACAGCAACAGAGAGGTCAGCAGCTAGTACACAGCAACAGAGAGGTCAGCAGCTAGCACACAGCAACAGAGAGGTCAGCAGCTAGCACACAGCAACAGAGAGGTCATAGTGTTGAACTGAAGCAGCTAGCACACAGTAACAGAGAGGTCAGCAGCTAGCACACAGCAACAGAGAGGTCATAGTGTTGAACTGAAGCAGCTAGCACACAGCAACAGAGAGGTCATAGTGTTGAACTGAAGCAGCTAGCACACAGCAACAGAGAGGTCATAGTGTTGAACTGAAGCAGCTAGCACACAGCAACAGAGAGGTCATAGTGTTGAACTGAAGCAGCTAGCACACAGCAACAGAGAGGTCAGCAGCTAGCACACAGCAACAGAGAGGTCATAGTGTTGAACTGAAGCAGCTAGCACACAGCAACAGAGAGGTCATAGTGTTGAACTGAAGCAGCTAGCACACAGCAACAGAGAGGTCAGCAGCTAGCACACAGCAACAGAGAGGTCAGCAGCTAGTACACAGCAACAGAGAGGTCAGCAGCGAGCACACAGCAACAGAGAGGTCATAGTGTTGAACTGAAGCAGCTAGCACACAGCAACAGAGAGGTCATAGTGTTGAACTGAAGCAGCTAGCACACAGCAACAGAGAGGTCATAGTGTTGAACTGAAGCAGCGAGCACACAGCAACAGAGAGGTCAGCAGCTAGCACACAGCAACAGAGAGGTCAGCAGCTAGCACACAGCAACAGAGAGGTCAGCAGCTAGCACACAGCAACAGAGAGGTCAGCAGCTAGCACACAGCAACAGAGAGGTCAGCAGCTAGCACACAGCAACAGAGAGGTCAGCAGCTAGCACACAGCAACAGAGAGGTCAGCAGCTAGCACACAGCAACAGAGAGGTCAGCAGCTAGCACACAGCAACAGAGAGGTCATAGTGTTGAACTGAAGCAGCTAGCACAGAGGGCCGTAGTGAAAAGAAGAGCCATAAAGCAGACATGTCCAGTTTAATCGACCATAGCTCATATCCGAGGCACTAAATGTCAGATGGGATTCCTGACTGCAGTAACTCTCTGGTCTGAGGCGTCTGTCAGAGCCCTGTTTATGTCAGTAACAGAGGGAAGGAAAACATCATGTTGACCATGAACGGAGGACAAATGTTCTGCTAGGCCTTCTGGGTGCAGCTCTGGAGCCTTCTGTGGACAAGCACTATATCATCTCAGATTCACTTCCTGAGACAGAACAGGAAGGACAAGGGAGAATAAAGGAAAGCAACTAACACCGTTTGTTACAGACAGACATTAAACATTTATGAGGGGAAAAATCCTGGGACAACACCTCTCTCTCTGTCCCAGGGATACACGGCTACACAGCTAGGGTTAGACTCCCAGAGATACACAGAGCTACACAGCTAGGGTTAGACTCACAGAGATACACAGAGCTACACAGCTAGGGTTAGACTCACAGAGATACACAGCTGGGGTTAGACTCACAGAGATACACAGCTGGGTCAGACTCACACAGCTACACAGCTAGGGTTAGACTCACAGAGCTACACAGCTGGGGTTAGACTCACAGAGATACACAGCTGGGTCAGACTCACACAGCTACACAGCTAGGGTTAGACTCACAGAGCTACACAGCTGGGATTAGACTCACACAGCTACACAGCTAGGGTTAGACTCACAGAGATACACAGCTGGGGTTAGACTCACAGAGATACACAGCTGGGTCAGACTCACAGAGATACACAGATACACAGCTAGGGTTAAACTCACAGAGATACACAGCTAGGGTTAGACTCACAGAGATACACAGCTACACAGCTAGGGTTAGAAGACTCACAGAGATACACAGCTGGGGTTAGACTCACAGAGATACACAGAGCTACAGCTAGCTAGGTTAGACTCACATAGATACACAGCTGGGGTTAGACTCACAGAGATACACAGCTGGGGTTAGACTCACAGAGATACACAGAGATACACAGCTAGGGTTAGACTCACAGAGATACTCAGCTAGGGTTAGACTCACAGAGATACACAGAGCTACACAGCTAGGGTTAGACTCACAGAGGTACACAGCTACACAGCTGGGGTTAGACTCACAGAGGTACACAGCTACACAGCTGGGGTTAGACTCACAGAGATACACAGATACACAGCTGGGGTTAGACTCACAGACATACACAGAGATACACAATTAGGTTTAGACTCACAGAGATACACAAATACACAGCTAGGGTTAGACTCACAGAGATACACAGCTAGGGTTAGACTCACAGAGATACACAGCTACACAGCTAGGGTTAGAAGACTCACAGAGATACACAGCTAGGGTTAGAATACTCACAGAGATACACAGCTACACAGCTGGAGTTAGACTCACAGAGATACACAGCTGGGGTTAGACTCACAGAGATACAGAGCTAGGGTTAGACTCACAGAGATACACAGCTAGGGTTAGACTCACAGATATACACAGCTAGGGTTAGACTCACAGATACACAGCTACACAGCTGGAGTTAGACTCACAGAGATACACAGCTGGGGTTAGACTCACAGAGATACACAGCTAGGGTTAGACTCACAGAGATACACAGCTACACAGCTGGAGTTAGACTCACAGAGATACACACAGATACACAGCTAGGGTTAGACTCACAGAGATACACAGCTAGGTTAGACTCACAGAGATACACAGCTACACAGCTGGAGTTAGACTCACAGAGATACACACAGATACACAGCTGGGGTTAGACTCACAGAGATACACAGCTAGGGTTAGACTCACAGAGATACACACGGATACACAGCTAGGGTTAGACTCTCAGAGATACACAGAGATACACAGCTAGGGTTAGACTCTCAGAGATACACAGAGATACACAGCTGGGGTTAGACTCACAGAGATACACAGCTAGGGTTAGACTCACAGAGATACACAGCTACACAGCTAGGGTTAGACTCACAGAGCTACACAGCTAGGGTTAGACTCACAGAGATACACAGCTAGGGTTAGACTGACAGAGATACACAGAGATACACAGCTAGGGTTAGACTCACAGAGATACACAGCTAGGGTTAGACTCACAGAGATACACGTGGGCAGTGGTACACAGACACAGCTAGGCCGTAGACTCAACACAAGACTAACAGACTCCCAGATCCACATCTAGGACCAGTAAAGTGGTACACAGACACACCGTGAGGTCCAAGACTTGATGTATTATGCATGGGGTTTGGATTAATTGCAGGGATATTTTTTTATTTGCATAGCCCTCTTCTACTTTGATCAACTATGCTCATTTCATCACGGCAGTCCCATCGCCATGACCTTGGCTGGCTGTGGGTGGGAGGCAGGCACGCTGCACGTTGTTTACTTTATATCAATGGGGTTTTCTTTTCTTAATTATGTTTATACGCTTGTATGTTTATTAAGAGGTTTTTCCTCAATTAATTTAGGGTCGGAGGGAAGGAGGGAGGGGAGTGCTGCCCCCCAAAAAATGATAAACTGTCTCGCGAATGTCCCCTTTGTCCCGCATTTGGGTATTTCAAATGTGGTCACCCGAGAATAGGGACGCAGACAGAGTAGTTCCAATGGTGAGGAGATGCAGATGGTCAGAAATGGACAACTAGACAATAAAAACACCTGACCAATAGCATGTTAGCATAGCATGTTAAAAATAACCAATAGCATGTTAGCATAGCATGTTAATAATAACCAATAGCATGTTAGCATAGCATGTTAATAATAACTAATAGCATGTTAGCATAGCATGTTAATAATAACTAATAGCATGTTAGCATAGCATGTTAATAATAACTAATAGCATGTTAGCATAGCATGTTAATAATAACCAATAGCATGATGTTACTCCTTTTAGTCAGTTTAGAGCTGGATTACAGAGTGGGGTCACATTAGAGCTGGATTACAGAGTGGGGTCACATTAGAGCTGGATTACAGAGTGGGGTCACATTAGAGCTGGATTACAGAGTGGGGTCACATTAGAGCTGGATTACAGAGTGGGTCACATTAGAGCTGGATTACAGAGTGGGGTCACATTAGACCTGGATTACAGAGTGGAGTCACATTAGGGCTGGATTACAGAGAGGGTCACATTAGACCTGGATTACAGAATGGGTCACATTAGACCTGGATTACAGAGTGGGGTCACATTAGAGCTGGATTACAGAGTGGGGTCACATTAGAGCTGGATTACAGAGTGGGGTCACATTAGAGCTGGATTACAGAGTGGGGTCACATTAGAGCTGGATTACAGAGTGGAGTCACATTAGAGCTGGATTACAGAGTGGGTCACATTAGAGCTGGATTACAGATTGTGGGTCACATTAGAACTGGATTACAGAGTGGGTCACATTAGAGCTGGATTACAGAGTGGGGTCACATTAGAGCTGGATTACAGAGTGGGTCACATTAGAGCTGGATTACAGATTGTGGGTCACATTAGAACTGGATTACAGAGTGGGTCACATTAGAGCTGGATTACAGAGTGGGGTCACATTAGAGCTGGATTACAGAGTGTGGTCACATTAGAGCTGGATTACAGAGTGTGGTCACATTAGAGCTGGATTACAGAGTGGGGTCACATTAGAGCTGGATTACAGAGTGGGGTCACATTAGAGCTGGATTACAGAGTGGGGTCACATTAGAGCTGGATTACAGAGTGTGGTCACATTAGAGCTGGATTACAGAGTGGGGTCACATTAGAGCTGGATTACAGAGTGGGTCACATTAGAGCTGGATTACAGAGTGGGGTCACATTAGAGCTGGATTACAGAGTGGGTCACATTAGAGCTGGATTACAGAGTGGGGTCACATTAGAGCTGGATTACAGAGTGGGGTCACATTAGAACTGGATTACAGAGTGGGGTCACATTACAGCTGGATTACAGAGTGGGGTCACATTAGAGCTGGATTACAGAGTGGGTCACATTAGAGTTGGATTACAGAGTGGGGTCACATTAGAGCTGGATTACAGAGTGGGGTCACATTAGAGCTGGATTACAGAGTGGGGTCACATTAGAGCTGGATTACAGAGTGGGGTCACATTAGAGCTGGATTACAGAGTGGGGTCACATTAGAGCTGGATTACAGAGTGGGGTCACATTAGAGCTGGATTACAGAGTGGGGTCACATTAGAGCTGGATTACAGAGTGGGGTCACATTAGAGCTGGATTACAGAGTGGAGTCACATTAGAGCTGGATTACAGAGTGGGGTCACATTAGAGCTGGATTACAGAGTGGGTCACATTAGAGCTGGATTACAGAGTGGGGTCACATTAGAGCTGGATTACAGAGTGGTGTCACATTAGAGCTGGATTACAGAGTGGTGTCACATTAGAGCTGGATTACAGAGTGGGGTCACATTAGAGCTGGATTACAGAGTGGGGTCACATTAGAGCTGGATTACAGAGTGGGGTCACATTAGAGCTGGATTACAGAGTGGTGTCACATTAGAGCTGGATTACAGAGTGGGGTCACATTAGAGCTGGATTACAGAGTGGGGTCACATTAGAGCTGGATTACAGAGTGGGGTCACATTAGAGCTGGATTACAGAGTGGAGAAGAGTCACTTCTTAAACAAAACAACAAAAAAGATTGCATAGAGCCAATCATTTATTATAAATGGCGGTGCTTTAAACTGCCAGTGATTTCAATGCATTAGCTGTGCCCTGTGAATGGTGGAATGGTTTGCTGAATGGCATTTAGCAAAGAGTATTATGCAAATGTATTGTTGAATTGGTGGAGTTCTAATTAACATATGCGCATCCCAAAGTGAACCTAATTCCTTTTATAGTGCACTACTTTAGACCAGAGCCCTATGGGTTGATTAGCAAGTAGTTCCTGATTTGGTGAAGTTCTGGCTAAAACAACAAGACACTAGAAGCCAACAGCACACACACACACACAGGCAGAATAACAACAAGCCCCTAGAGAATAAAGAACAGCCAACAGAACACACACAGGCAGAATAACAACAAGCCCCTAGAGAATATAGAACAGCCAACAGAAAACACACACAGGCAGAATAACAACAAGCCCCTAGAGAATATAGAACAGCCAACAGAACACACACAGGCAGAATAACAACAAGCCCCTAGAGAATAAAGAACAGCCAACAACACACACAGGCAGAGTAACAACAAGCCCCTAGAGAATATAGAACAGCCAACAACACACAGGCAGAATAACAACAAGCCCCTAGAGAATATAGAACAGCCAACAACACACAGGCAGAATAACAACAAGCCCCTAGAGAATATAGAACAGCCAACAACACACAGGCAGAATAACAACAAGCCCCTAGAGAATATAGAACAGCCAACAACACACAGGCAGAATAACAACAAGCCTCTAGAGAATATAGAACAGCCAACAACACACAGGCAGAATAACAACAAGCCCCTAGAGAATATAGAACAGCCAACAACACACAGGCAGAATAACAACAAGCCCCTAGAGAATATAGAACAGCCAACAGAACACACACACACAGGCAGAATAACAACAAGCCTCTAGAGAATATAGAACAGCCAACAACACACACAGGCAGAATAACAACAAGCCTCTAGAGAATATAGAACAGCCAACAACACACACAGGCAGAATAACAACAACCCTCTAGAGAATATAGAACAGCCAACAACACACACAGGCAGAATAACAACAAGCCTCTAGAGAATATAGAACAGCCAACAACACACACAGGCAGAATAACAACAACCCTCTAGAGAATATAGAACAGCCAACAGAACACACACACACAGGCAGAATAACAACAAGCCTCTAGAGAATATAGAACAGCCAACAGCACACACAGGCAGAATAACAACAAGCCCCTAGAGAATATAGAACAGCCAACAACACACAGGCAGAATAACAACAAGCCCCTAGAGAATATAGAACAGCCAACAGAACACACACAGGCAGAATAACAACAAGCCCCTAGAGAATATAGAACAGCCAACAGAAAACACACACAGGCAGAATAACAACAAGCCCCTAGAGAATATAGAACAGCCAACAGAACACACACAGGCAGAATAACAACAAGCCCCTAGAGAATAAAGAACAGCCAACAACACACACAGGCAGAGTAACAACAAGCCCCTAGAGAATATAGAACAGCCAACAACACACAGGCAGAATAACAACAAGCCCCTAGAGAATATAGAACAGCCAACAACACACAGGCAGAATAACAACAAGCCCCTAGAGAATATAGAACAGCCAACAACACACAGGCAGAATAACAACAAGCCCCTAGAGAATATAGAACAGCCAACAACACACAGGCAGAATAACAACAAGCCTCTAGAGAATATAGAACAGCCAACAACACACAGGCAGAATAACAACAAGCCCCTAGAGAATATAGAACAGCCAACAACACACAGGCAGAATAACAACAAGCCCCTAGAGAATATAGAACAGCCAACAGAACACACAGGCAGAATAACAACAAGCCCCTAGAGAATATAGAACAGCCAACAGAACACACACACACAGGCAGAATAACAACAAGCCTCTAGAGAATATAGAACAGCCAACAACACACACAGGCAGAATAACAACAAGCCTCTAGAGAATATAGAACAGCCAACAACACACACAGGCAGAATAACAACAACCCTCTAGAAAATATAGAACAGCCAACAACACACACAGGCAGAATAACAACAACCCTCTAGAGAATATAGAACAGCCAACAGAACACACACACACAGGCAGAATAACAACAAGCCTCTAGAGAATATAGAACAGCCAACAGCACACACAGGCAGAATAACAACAAGCCCCTAGAGAATATAGAACAGCCAACAACACACAGGCAGAATAACAACAAGCCCCTAGAGAATATAGAACAGCCAACAGAACACACACAGGCAGAATAACAACACACCCCTAGAGAATATAGAACAGCCAACAGAACACACACAGGCAGAATAACAACACACCCCTAGAGAATATAGAACACCCAACAGAACACACAGGCAGAATAACAACAAGCCCCTAGAGAATATAGAACAGCCAACAGAACACACACAGGCAGAATAACAACACACCCCTAGAGAATATAGAACAGCCAACAGAACACACACAGGCAGAATAACAACAAGCCCCTAGAGAATAAAGAACAGCCAACAACACACACAGGCAGAATAACAACAAGCCCCTAGAGAATATAGAACACCAACAGAACACACACAGGCAGAATAACAACAAGCCCCTAGAGAATATAGAACAGCCAACAGAACACACAGGCAGAATAACAACAAGCCCCTAGAGAATATAGAACAGCCAACAACACACAGGCAGAATAACAACAAGCCCCTAGAGAATATAGAACAACACACAGCAGAATAACAACAACAGCCAACAACACACAGGCAGAATAACAACAAGCCCCTAGAGAATATAGAACAGCCAACAACACACAGGCAGAATAACAACAAGCCCCTAGAGAATATAGAACAGCCAACAACACACAGGCAGAATAACAACAAGCCTCTAGAGAATATAGAACAGCCAACAACACACAGGCAGAATAACAACAAGCCCCTAGAGAATATAGAACAGCCAACAAACACACAGGCAGAATAACAACAAGCCCCTAGAGAATATAGAACAGCCAACAGAACACACAGGCAGAATAACAACAAGCCCCTAGAGAATATAGAACAGCCAACAGAACACACACACACAGGCAGAATAACAACAAGCCTCTAGAGAATATTGAACAGCCAACAACACACACAGGCAGAATAACAACAAGCCTCTAGAGAATATAGAACAGCCAACAACACACACAGGCAGAATAACAACAACCCTCTAGAGAATATAGAACAGCCAACAACACACACAGGCAGAATAACAACAAGCCTCTAGAGAATATAGAACAGCCAACAACACACACAGGCAGAATAACAACAACCCTCTAGAGAATATAGAACAGCCAACAGAACACACACACAGGCAGAATAACAACAAGCCTCTAGAGAATATAGAACAGCCAACAGACACACAGGCAGAATAACAACAAGCCCCTAGAGAATATAGAACAGCCAACAACACACAGGCAGAATAACAACAAGCCCCTAGAGAATATAGAACACCCAACAGAACACACAGGCAGAATAACAACAAGCCCCTAGAGAATATAGAACAGCCAACAGAACACACACAGGCAGAATAACAACACACCCCTAGAGAATATAGAACAGCCAACAGAACACACACAGGCAGAATAACAACAAGCCCCTAGAGAATAAAGAACAGCCAACAACACACACAGGCAGAGTAACAACAAGCCCCTAGAGAATATAGAACACCCAACAGAACACACACAGGCAGAATAACAACAAGCCCCTAGAGAATATAGAACAGCCAACAGAACACACACAGGCAGAATAACAACAAGCCCCTAGAGAATATAGAACAGCCAACAACACACAGGCAGAATAACAACAAGCCCTTAGAGAATATAGAACAGCCAACAACACACAGGCAGAATAACAACAAGCCCCTAGAGAATATAGAACAGCCAACAGAACACACAGGCAGAATAACAACAAGCCCCTAGAGAATATAGAACAGCCAACAACACACAGGCAGAATAACAACAAGCCCCTAGAGAATATAGAACAGCCAACAACACACAGGCAGAATAACAACAAGCCCCTAGAGAATATAGAACAGCCAACAACACACAGGCAGAATAACAACAAGCCTCTAGAGAATATAGAACAGCCAACAACACACAGGCAGAATAACAACAAGCCCCTAGAGAATATAGAACAGCCAACAAAACACAGGCAGAATAACAACAAGCCCCTAGAGAATATAGAACAGCCAACAGAACACACAGGCAGAATAACAACAAGCCCCTAGAGAATATAGAACAGCCAACAGAACACACACACACAGGCAGAATAACAACAAGCCTCTAGAGAATATTGAACAGCCAACAACACACACAGGCAGAATAACAACAAGCCTCTAGAGAATATAGAACAGCCAACAACACACACAGGCAGAATAACAACAACCCTCTAGAGAATATAGAACAGCCAACAACACACACAGGCAGAATAACAACAAGCCTCTAGAGAATATAGAACAGCCAACAACACACACAGGCAGAATAACAACAACCCTCTAGAGAATATAGAACAGCCAACAGAACACACACACACAGGCAGAATAACAACAAGCCTCTAGAGAATATAGAACAGCCAACAACACACACAGGCAGAATAACAACAAGCCCCTAGAGAATATAGAACAGCCAACAACACACAGGCAGAATAACAACAAGCCCCTAGAGAATATAGAACAGCCAACAGAACACACACAGGCAGAATAACAACACACCCCTAGAGAATATAGAACAGCCAACAGAACACACACAGGCAGAATAACAACACACCCCTAGAGAATATAGAACAGCCAACAGAACACACACAGGCAGAATAACAACAAGCCCCTAGAGAATAAAGAACAGCCAACAACACACACAGGCAGAGTAACAACAAGCCCCTAGAGAATATAGAACACCCAACAGAACACACACAGGCAGAATAACAACAAGCCCCTAGAGAATATAGAACAGCCAACAGAACACACACAGGCAGAATAACAACAAGCCCCTAGAGAATATAGAACAGCCAACAACACACAGGCAGAATAACAACAAGCCCCTAGAGAATATAGAACAGCCAACAACACACAGGCAGAATAACAACAAGCCCCTAGAGAATATAGAAATAACAACAAGCCCCTAGAAATATAGAACAGCCAACAACACACAGGCAGAATAACAACAAGCCCCTAGAGAATATAGAACAGCCAACAGAACACACAGGCAGAATAACAACAAGCCCCTAGAGAATATAGAACAGCCAACAGAACACAGGCAGAATAACAACAAGCCCCTAGAGAATATAGAACAGCCAACAACACACAGGCAGAATAACAACAAGCCCCTAGAGAATATAGAACAGCCAACAACACACAGGCAGAATAACAACAAGCCCCTAGAGAATAAAGAACAGCCAACATAACACACAGGCAGAATAACAACAAGCCCCTAGAGAATATAGAACAGCCAACAGAACACACACAGGCAGAATAACAACAAGCCCCTAGAGAATATAGAACAGCCAACAGAACACACAGGCAGAATAACAACAAGCCCCTAGAGAATATAGAACAGCCAACAACACACAGGCAGAATAACAACAAGCCCCTAGAGAATATAGAACAGCCAACAGAACACACAGGCAGATTAACAACAAGCCCCTAGAGAATATAGAACAGCCAACAACACACACAAGCAGAATAACAACAACCCTCTAGAGAATATAGAACAGCCAACAACACACACACAGGCAGAATAACAACAACCCTCTAGAGAATATAGAACAGCCAACAACACACACAGGCAGAATAACAACAACCCTCTAGAGAATATAGAACAGCCAACAGAACACACAGGCAGATTAACAACAAGCCCCTAGAGAATATAGAACAGCCAACAACACACAGGCAGAATAACAACAAGCCCCTAGAGAATATAGAACAGCCAACAACACACAGGCAGAATAACAACAAGCCCCTAGAGAATATAGAACAGCCAACAGAACACACACACACAGGCAGAATAACAACAAGCCTCTAGAGAATATTGAACAGCCAACAACACACACAGGCAGAATAACAACAAGCCTCTAGAGAATATAGAACAGCCAACAACACACACAGGCAGAATAACAACAACCCTCTAGAGAATATAGAACAGCCAACAACACACACAGGCAGAATAACAACAAGCCTCTAGAGAATATAGAACAGCCAACAACACACACAGGCAGAATAACAACAACCCTCTAGAGAATATAGAACAGCCAACAACACACACAGGCAGAATAACAACAAGCCCCTAGAGAATATAGAACAGCCAACAACACACAGGCAGAATAACAACAAGCCCCTAGAGAATATAGAACAGCCAACAGAACACACACAGGCAGAATAACAACACACCCCTAGAGAATATAGAACAGCCAACAGAACACACACAGGCAGAATAACAACACACCCCTAGAGAATATAGAACAGCCAACAGAACACACACAGGCAGAATAACAACAAGCCCCTAGAGAATAAAGAACAGCCAACAACACACACAGGCAGAGTAACAACAAGCCCCTAGAGAATATAGAACACCCAACAGAACACACACAGGCAGAATAACAACAAGCCCCTAGAGAATATAGAACAGCCAACAGAACACACACAGGCAGAATAACAACAAGCCCCTAGAGAATATAGAACAGCCAACAACACACAGGCAGAATAACAACAAGCCCCTAGAGAATATAGAACAGCCAACAACACACAGGCAGAATAACAACAAGCCCCTAGAGAATATAGAACAGCCAACAACACACAGGCAGAATAACAACAAGCCCCTAGAGAATATAGAACAGCCAACAACACACAGGCAGAATAACAACAAGCTCCTAGAGAATATAGAACAGCCAACAGAACACACACAGGCAGAATAACAACAAGCCCCTAGAGAATATAGAACAGCCAACAGAACACAGGCAGAATAACAACAAGCCCCTAGAGAATATAGAACAGCCAACAACACACAGGCAGAATAACAACAAGCCCCTAGAGAATATAGAACAGCCAACAACACACAGGCAGAATAACAACAAGCCCCTAGAGAATAAAGAACAGCCAACATAACACACACAGGCAGAATAACAACAAGCCCCTAGAGAATATAGAACAGCCAACAGAACACACACAGGCAGAATAACAACAAGCCCCTAGAGAATATAGAACAGCCAACAGAACACACAGGCAGAATAACAACAAGCCCCTAGAGAATATAGAACAGCCAACAACACACAGGCAGAATAACAACAAGCCCCTAGAGAATATAGAACAGCCAACAGAACACACAGGCAGATTAACAACAAGCCCCTAGAGAATATAGAACAGCCAACAACACACACAAGCAGAATAACAACAACCCTCTAGAGAATATAGAACAGCCAACAACACACACACAGGCAGAATAACAACAACCCTCTAGAGAATATAGAACAGCCAACAACACACACAGGCAGAATAACAACAACCCTCTAGAGAATATAGAACAGCCAACAGAACACACAGGCAGATTAACAACAAGCCCCTAGAGAATATAGAACAGCCAACAACACACACAGGCAGAATAACAACAAGCCCCTAGAGAATATAGAACAGCCAACAGAACACACACACAGGCAGAATAACAACAACCCTCTAGAGAATATAGAACAGCCAACAGAACACAGGCAGAATAACAACAAGCCCCGAGAAACTATAAAACAGCCAACAACACACACAGGCAGAGTAACAACAAGCCCCGAGAAACTATAAAACAGCCAACAACGCACACAGGCAGAATAACAACAAGCCCCTTAGTCCCCTCCTGTACTCCCTGTTCACGCACGACCGCGCGTGGCCAAACACAACTCCAACAACCGTCATTTAAGTTTGCTGACGACACAACAGTGGTAGGTCTGATCACCGACAACGATGAGACAGCCTATAGGAGGAGGTCAGAGACCTGGCTGTGTGGTGCCAGGACAACAACCTCTCCTCAACGATGAGACGGCCTGTAGGGAGGAGGACAGAGACAACAACCTCTCCCTCAACGATGAGACAGCCTATAGGGAGGAGGTCAGAGACAACAACCTCTCCCTCAACGATGAGACAGCCTGTAGGGAGGAGGTCAGAGACAACAACCTCTCCCTCAACGATGAGACGGCCTGTAGGGAGGAGGACCTGGCAGAGACAACAACCTCTCCCTCAACGATGAGACGGCCTGTAGGGAGGAGGACAGAGACAACAACCTCTCCCTCAACGATGAGACAACCTATAGGGAGGAGGACAGAGACCTGGCAGTGAGGTGCCAGGACAACAACCTCTCCTCAACGATGAGACGGCCTGTAGGGAGGAGGACAGAGACCTGGCAGTGTGGTGCCAGGACAACAACCTCTCCCTCAACGATGAGACGGCCTGTAGGGAGGAGGACAGAGACAACAACCTCTCCTCAACGATGAGACAGCCTATCAGGGAGGAGGTCAGAGACAACAACCTCTCCTCAACGATGAGACGGCCTGTAGGGAGGAGGTCAGTGTGGTGCCAGACAACAACCTCTCCCTCAACGATGAGACGGCCTGTAGGGAGGAGGACAGAGACCTGGCAGTGTGGTGCCAGGACAACAACCTCTCCCTCAACGATGAGACGGCCTGTAGGGAGGAGGTCAGAGACAACAACCTCTCCCTCAACGATGAGACAGCCTGTAGGGAGGAGGTCAGAGACAACAACCTCTCCCTCAACGATGAGACGGCCTGTAGGGAGGAGGTCAGAGACAACAACCTCTCCCTCAACGATGAGACGGCCTATAGGGAGGAGGAGACCTGGCAGAGGACAACAACCTCTCCCTCAACGATGAGACGGCCTGTAGGGAGGAGGACAGAGACCTGGCAGTGTGGTGCCAGGACAACAACCTCTCCCTCAACGATGAGACGGCCTGTAGGGAGGAGGTCAGAGACCTGGCAGTGTGGTGCCAGGACAACAACCTCTTCCTCAATGTGAGCAAGACAAAAGGAACTGATGGGAAAAGGCCCCTGTTAACGCTGACGGGACTGTATGGATTACTACATTATTATGTCATATAATGTTTTATGTTTCATGTTTCATCGCGTTGTGTCGTATTTATTGTACAACACAAACATGAATAATAATAACAATTAATTCATCACAAATGTATTTCGGGTTAACAATAGTCAATAAATATTGTCAAATGTCGATAATCAGTGAAGAGATTAATTGATTAAAATGAAATAAATGTTTTCTTCACACATCTGTGAAGATGTGACGAGGCCGTGAGGTCTGTGAGGTCTGTGACGTCTGTGAGGTCTGTGAGGTCTGTGAGGTCTGTGAGGTCTGTGACGTCTGTGAGGTCTGTGAGGTCTGTGACGTCTGTGAGGTCTGTGAGGTCTGTGAGGTCTGTGAGGTCTGTGAGGTCTGTGAGGTCTGTGAGGTCTGTGAGGTCTGTGACGTCTGTGAGGTCTGTGAGGTCTGTGAGGTCTGTGAGGTCTGTGAGGTCTGTGAGGTCTGTGACGTCTGTGACGTCTGTGAGGTCTGTGACGTCTGTGACGTCTGTGAGGTCTGTGAGGTCTGTGAGGTCTGTGAGGTCTGTGAGGTCTGTGAGGTCGGGCTGTTTGAAGAAGAAGAAAGCATCACGTGGCAAAATCATCGTTAACGACGTCAAGAGTAAAAACTCACTCTGTCGAAATCACACCTGGCTCTTTGAATAAATCATCCAGAGTCTGAACACATCACACAGGCACACACACACACACACACACGCACGCACGCACACACACACATCACACACACACACACACACACACGCACACACACGCACACACACACATCACACACACACCAGAATAAACTGCCTCTCTGTCACACCTGCCTGTGACGAACGAACGTGCAAATCAGTCCAAGCCATTACAGTCATTGAGAGACTAAAGACAATGTTCTCGCAAGATAAGTCTAGATTCTCCTGAACACGTTACCGTCAGCAGCCCCCCTAGCAGCTACCAGCTACCCATGACATCAAACATTTACAGCCCCCTAGCAGCTACCAGCTACCCATGTCATCAAACATTTACAGCCCCCTAGCAGCTACCAGCTACCCATGTCATCAGACATTTACAGCCCCCTAGCAGCTACCAGCTACCCATGTCATCAGACATTTACAGCCTCCTAGCAGCTACCAGCTACCCATGTCATCAGACATTTACAGCCCCCTAGCAGCTACCAGCTACCCATGTCATCAAACATTTACAGCCCCCTAGCAGCTACCAGCTACCCACGTCATGAAACATTTACAGGCCCCTAGCAGCTACCAGCTACCCACGTCATGAAACATTTACAGCCCCCTAGCAGCTACCAGCTACCCATGTCATCAAACATTTACAGCCCCCTACAGCCATGTCATCAGACATTTACAGCCCCCCTAGCAGCTACCAGCTACCCATGTCATGAAACATTTACAGCCCCCCTAGCAGCTACCAGCTACCCATGACATCAAACATTTACAGCCCCCTAGCAGCTACCAGCTACCCATGTCATCAGACATTTACAGTGAAACACTACAACAGACTGGCTTTGTCTGAATGGGCACCCTATCCCCGGTATAGTGCACTACTTCTGCTATTTGGGACGTATCCTGTCACACAGGAAGAACTGACAGGACAGGGGTTTTAATGAGGGACACCTTTCAGTCTTGGCTGGCTGACAGGCAGGTAGATCCATCACCTCCAGAGGTACGCTGGGTGTGGAGACTAACCATTGATTAGCGCGGGAAAAGCATCCAAGAGAAAATGTTCAGTGTATAATCAACCATCTGCAGTTCAAACACAGGAACATACAAGGAGTACATGTACAACTACTGGCTAGGACTACACAGAATGTTCCCCTAATGGCTATGTCTACACAGAATGTTCCCCTGATGACTATGACTACACAGAATGTTCCCCTGATGACTATGACTACACAGAATGTTCCCCTAATGGCTAGGACTACACAGAATGTTCCCCTGATGACGATGACTACACATAATGTTCCCCTAATGGCTATGACTACACAGAATGTTCCCCTAATGGCTATGACTACACAGAATTTTCCACAATGGCTATGACTACACATAATGTTCCCCTAATGGATATGACTACACAGAATGTTCCCCTGATGGCTATGACTACACAGAATGTTCCCCTATTGGCTATGACTACACAGAATGTTCTCCTGATGACGATGACTACACATAATGTTCCCCTAATGGCTATGACTACACAGAATGTTCCCCTGATGACTATGACTACACAGAATGTTCCCCTAATGGCTATGACTACACAGAATGTTCCCCTGATGACTATGACTACACAGAATGTTCCCCTGATGACTATGACTACACAGAATGTTCCCCTGATGACTATGACTACACAGAATGTTCCCCTGATGACTATGACTACACAGAATGTTCCCCTAATGGCTATGACTAAACAGAATGTTCCCCTAATGGCTATGACTACACAGAATGTTCCCCTAATGGCTATGACTACACAGAATGTTCCCCTGATGACGATGACTAAACAGAATGTTCCCTGATGACGATGACTACACAGAATGTTCCCCTGATGACTATGACTACACAGAATGTTCCCTAATGACTATGACTACACAGAATGTTCCCTGATGACTATGACTACACAGAATGTTCCCCTGATGACTATGACTACACAGAATGTTCCCTGATGGCTATGACTACACAGAATGTTCCCTGATGACTATGACTACACAGAATGTTCCCCTAATGGCTATATCTACACAGAATGTTCCCTAATGGCTACGCTCTACACAGAATGTTCCCCTGATGGCTATGACTACACATAATGTTCCCCTAATGGCTATGTCTACACAGAATGTTACCCTGATGACTATGACTACACAGAATGTTCCTCTGATGACGATGACTACACAGAATGTTCCCCTAAAGGCTATGACTACACAGAATGTTCCCCTGATGACGATGACTACACAGAATGTTCCCTGATGACGATGACTACACAGAATGTTCCTCTGATGACGATGACTACACAGAATGTTCCCCTAATGGCTATGACTACACAGAATGTTCCCCTAACTGCTAACTGAATGTTCTATGACTACACAGAATGTTCCCTGATGACGATGACTACACAGAATGTTCCCTGCTAATGGCTATGACGATCTACACAGAATGTTCCCTATGACTAATGATGACTATGACTACACAGAATGTTCCCTAATGGCTCTGAACACAGAATGGCTATGACTACACAGAATGTTCCCCTGATGGCTATGACTACACAGAATGTTCCCCTAATGGCTATGACTACACAGAATGTTCCCTGATGACTATGACTACACAGAATGTTCCCTAATGGCTCTGACTACACAGAATGTTCCCTGGCTAATGGCTATGACAACACAGAATGTTCCCTGATGGCTATGACTACACAGAATGTTCCCCTAATGGCTATGACTACACAGAATGTTCCCCTAATGGCTATGACTACACAGAATGTTCCCCTAATGGCTATGACTACACATAATGTTCCCCTAATGGCTATGACTACACATAATGTTCTCCTAATGGCTATGACTACACAGAATGTTCCCTAAAGGCTATGACTACACAGAATGTTCCCTAATGGCTATGACTACACAGAATGTTCCCCTGATGACTATGACTATGACACAGAATGTTCCCCTACACAGAATGTTCCCCTATGACTATGACTACACAGAATGTTCCCCTAATGACTATGACTACACAGAATGTTCCCCTAACTGATATGACTACACAGAATGTTCCCCTGATGACGATGACTACACATAATGTTCCCCTAACTGCTATAACTATACAGAATGTTCCCATAATGGCTATGGCTGCACAGAATGTTCCCTGATGGCTATAACTACACAGAATGTTCCCCTGATGACTATGACAACACAGAATGTTCCCCTGATGACGATGACTACACATAATGTTCCCCTAACTACTAGAACTATACAGAATGTTCCCATAATGGCTATGGCTGCACAGAATGTTCCCCTGATGTCTATAACTACACAGAATGTTCCCCGTATGACGATGACTACACAGAATGTTCCCCGTATGACGATGACTACACAGAATGTTCCCCTGATGACGATGACTACACGGAATGTTCCCCTGATGACGATGACTACACAGAATGTTCCCATAACTGCTATAACTACACGGAATGTTCCCATAATGGCTATGACTGCATATAATATTTGGCTAATGTACACCAAGTGGTCTTTTCAGCCTGCTTTATTTGGTTAAGTCATGAGAATTGTACATTTGACCAAAATTCAGACCTGGACTGCACCTCTATACTTACTGTATGTAGCCTAACGAAGTCTGTATTGTGGCAAATCACCTCAACTGTTCTCTCAACACAGACGTATCTCATTAGAGTGTTTTCCTTTCTCTGCTTCTCTTTATTGGAGAGACAACCAGGTCCAGCCATGGAGGTCTTCAGTAAGGCTTGACTTCTTGGTCCTCTGACCTGGTTTCCTCCTGGTTCCTCGCTGACCATCTAAGGTGCTGTCAGACTCTCAGAGAGATGCAATATCATTATATAATTACAGGTTGTGACAGCGAGAGATACACAACAGGGGGTTCCCCCTTTCTACACCACAACTATAGCACATACCATTTAATGTAACCCGACAAGAGCTCTCAACCATGCTAGCTGGGTCTTTCCTAAGGAAACATTCATTATGCCAACACTGCTACCAACCAACCGTGGATGTTACCATGTGTGGCCCTGTCTGTGCTAGCACGGGGGGTGTAAACGCTAACCTGTACGGACTTGTGTACTACAGGATGTAGCTAATGCCCTCTTCACCAGACGTAATATCAAGTGATACGGCTTCCTCCTTAGGCTATGCATATAGGTCACGTCTACCCTACTGAAGAGCAGCTAGCTGGCCCGTCATGGCTCAAGTTGGTTGGTGCTGTTTCACAACAGGCTATGAGGCAGTTATACATGAAGAAGTAATCTGGCATCACGACGACTGAAGACATAGGAAGTGACAGTTAGGGTGACAGCTCAGGGAGAGAGTATGCATGTTTCCCAAATGAGATCCTTCAGAGAGTAGGGCCCATAGAGCTTTGGTCAAAAGTAGTGCACTATATATGGAATAGGGTGCCATTTTGGTCAAAAGTAGTGCACTATATATGGAATAGGGTGCCATTTTGGTCAAAAGTAGTGCACTATATATGGAATAGGGTGCAATTTAGGATACATTCAGACTGGGTTTGTTTCCCTCTGGAAGCATATCTGTGCCTCTTCTTATGAAGTATTACCAAACAGTGTCTCGGGTAACTTTCTCCTGGAACAATTGACAGAATTCATGACATCAAAGCAATTTCCTTTTAAATAATTATTTTCTGTAAAATGCCTAAAGGATAAGTACCCAAAGTATGAATGTATGGTCTTTATGTGCAGTTGGAGTAGTGATGAGGTCGGGTTAGGGTAGTGATGAGGTAGGTTTAGGGTAGTCATGAGGTGGGTAGTGATGAGGTCGTAGGGTTAGGGTAGTGATGAGGTCGGGTTAGGTAGTGATGAGGTAGGTTTAGGGTAGTGATGAGGTAGGGTTAGGGTAGTGATGAGGTCGGGTTAGGGTAGTGATGAGGTAGGTTTAGGGTAGTGATGAGGTAGGGTTAGGGTAGTGATGAGGTCGGGTTAGGGTAGTGATGAGGTAGGTTTAGGGTAGTGATGAGGTAGGGTTAGGGTAGTGATGAGGTCGGGTTAGGGTAGTGATGAGGTAGGTTTAGGGTAGTGATGAGGTAGGGTTAGGGTAGTGATGAGGTCGGGTTAGGGTAGTGATGAGGTAGGTTTAGGGTAGTGATGAGGTAGGTTTAGGGTAGTGATGAGGTCGGGTTAGCTTAGTGATGAGGTAGGTTTAGGGTAGTGATGAGGTAGGGTTAGGGTAGTGATGAGGTCGGGTTAGGGTAGTGATGAGGTAGGTTTAGGGTAGTGATGAGGTCGGTTTAGGGTAATGATGAGGTAGGGTTAGGGTAGTGATGAGGTTGGTTGATGGTGATGAGGTAGGGTTAGGGTAGTGATGAGGTAGGGTTAGGGTAGTGATGAGGTAGTTTTAGGGTAGTGATGAGGTCAGTTTAGGGTAATGATGAGGTCGGGTTAGGGTAGTGAGGAGGGCAGTTGATAGTGATGAGGTAGGGTTAGGGTAGTGATGGGGTAGGGTTAGGGCAGTGATGAGGTAGATTTAGGGTAGTGATGAGGTCGGTTTAGGGTAATGATGAGGTCGGGTTAGGGTAGTGATGAGGTAGATTTAGGGTAGTGATGAGGTCGGGTTAGGCTAGTGAGGAGGTCAGTTGATAGTGATGGGGTAGGGTTAGGGTAGTGATGAGGTAGATTTAGGGTAGTGATGAGGTCGGTTTAGGGTAATGATGAGGTCGGGTTAGGGTAGTGATGAGGTAGATTTAGGGTAGTGATGAGGTCGGTTTAGGTAATGATGAGGTAGGGTTAGGGTAGTGATGGGGTAGGGTTAGGGCAGTGATGAGGTCGGTTGGTAGTGATGAGGTAGGTTTAGGGTAGGGATGAGGTAGGGTTAGGGTAATGATGAGGTAGGGTTAGGGTAGTGATGAGTTAGGGCTAGGGTAGTGATGAGGTAGGGTTAGGGTAGTGATGAGGTAGGGTTAGGGTAGTGATGAGGTCGGTTTAGGGTAATGATGAGGTAGGTTTAGGTAGTGATGAGGTCGGTTTAGGGTAATGATGAGGTAAGGTTTAGGGTAGTGAGTAGGTCAGTTGGTTGTGATGAGGTAGGGTTAGGGTAGTGATGAGGTCGGTTGGTAGTGATGAGGTAGTTTTAGGGTAATGATGAAGTAGGGTTATGGTAGTGATGAGGTAAGGTTAGGGTAGTGAGAAGATCAGTTGGTAGTGATGAGGTAGGGTTAGGGTTAGGATAGTGATGAGAAAGGATTAGGGTTAGAGTAGTGAGAAGGTCAGTTGGTAGTGATGAGGTAGGTTTAGGGTTAGTGAGGAGGTCAGTTGACCCCCCGCTCTCTGTCTGGAACGGCTGTTCCACTCACCCCCTCGCTCTCTGTCTGGAGCGGCTGCTCCACTCACCCCCTCGCTCTCTGTCTGAAATGGCTGCTCCACTAACCCCTCTGCTCTCTGTCTGAAATGGCTGCTCCACTCACCCCTCGCTCTCTGTATGGAACGGCTGCTACACTCACCCCCTCGCTCTCTGTCTGGAACGGCTGCTCCACTCACCCCCTCGCTCTCTGTATGGAACGGCTGCTACACTCACCCCTCGCTCTCTGTATGGAATGGCTGCTCCACTCACCCCCTCGCTCTCTGTCTGAAACGGCTGCTCCACTCACCCCTCTGCTCTCTGTCTGAACGGCTGCTCCACTCACCTCCTTGCTCTCTGTCTGAAACGGCTGCTCCACTCACCTCCTTGCTCTCTGTCTGGAACGGCTGCTCCACTCACCTCCTTGCTCTCTGTCTGAAACGGCTGCTCCACTCACCCCCTCTGCTCGCTGTCTGGAATCGACTGCTCCCTCACCCCTCTGCTCTCTGTCTGAAACCCCTCACCCCCTCGCTCTCTGTCTGAAATGGCTGCCCCTCACCCTGCTCTCGCTCTCTGTCTGAAACGGCTGCTCCACTCACCCCCTCTGCTCTCTGTCTGAAACGGCTGCTCCCCTCACCCCCTCTGCTCTCTGTCTGAAACGGCTGCTCCCCTCACCCCCTCTGCTCTCTGTCTGAAACGGCTGCTCCACTCACCCCCTCTGCTCTCTGTCTGGAGTCGACTGCTCCCCTCACCCCCTCTGCTCTCTGTCTGAAACGGCTGCTCCCTCACCCCTCTGCTCTCTGTCTGAAACGGCTGCTCCACTCACCCCTCTGCTCTCTGTCTGGAGTCGACTGCTCCCCTCACCCCCTCTGCTCTCTGTCTGAAACGGCTGCTCCCCTCACCCCCTCTGCTCTCTGTCTGAGTCGACTGCTCCCCTCACCCCCTCTGCTCTCTGTCTGGAGTCGACTGCTCCCCTCACCCCTCTGCTCTCTGTCTGGAGTCGACTGCTCCCCTCACCCCCTCTGCTCTCTGTCTGAAACGGCTGCTCCCCTCACCCCCTCTGCTCTCTGTCTGAAACGGCTGCTCCCCTCACCCCCTCTGCTCTCTGTCTGGAGTCGACTGCTCCCCTCACCCCCTCTGCTCTCTGTTTGGAGTCGTCTGCTCCACTCACCTCCTCTGCTCTCTGTCTGGAGTCGTCTGCTCCCCTCACCCCCTCTGCTCTCTGTCTGGAGTCGACTGCTCCCCTCACCCCCTCTGCTCTCTGTCTGGAGTCGTCTGCTCCCCTCACCCCCTCTGCTCTCTGTCTGAATCGACTGCTCCCCTCACCCCTCTCCCCTCACCCCTGCTCTCTGTCTGAATCGACTGCTCCCCTCACCCCCTCTGCTCTCTGTCTGAAACGGCTGCTCCCCTCACCTCCTCTGCTCTCTGTCTGGAGTCGACTGCTCCCCTCTGCCCCTCTGCTCTCTGTCTGGAGTCGACTGCTCCCTCACCCCCTCTGCTCTCTGTCTGGAGTCGTCTGCTCCCCTCACCCCCTCTGCTCTCTGTCTGAAACGGCTGCTCCCCTCACCCCCTCTGCTCTCTGTCTGGAATCGACTGCTCCCCCTCACCCCCTCTGCTCTCTGTCTGAAACGGCTGCTCCACTCACCCCCTCTGCTCTCTGTCTGGAGTCGACTGCTCCCCTCACCCCCTCTGCTCTCTGTCTGAAACGGCTGCTCCCTCACCCCCTCTGCTCCACTCACCCCTCTGCTCTCTGTCTGGAGTCGACTGCTCCCTCACCCCCTCTGCTCTCTGTCTGAAACGGCTGCTCCCTCACCCCTCTGCTCTCTGTCTGAATCGACTGCTCCCCTCACCCCCTCTCTGCTCTCTGTCTGTCTGAAACGGCTGCTCCCCTCACCCCCTCTGCTCTCTGTCTGGAGTCGACTGCTCCCACCCCTCACCCTCTGCTCTCTGTCTGGAGTCGACTGCTCCCCTCACCCCCTCTGCTCTCTGTCTGAAACGGCTGCTCCCCTCACCCCCTCTGCTCTCTGTCTGAAACGGCTGCTCCACTCACCCCTCTGCTCTCTGTCTGGAGTCGAACTCCCCTCACCCCTCTGCTCTCTGTCTGAAACGGCTGCTCCACTCACCCCCTCTGCTCTCTGTCTGGAGTCGCTCCCCTCACTGCTCCCCTCACCCCCTCTGCTCTCTGTCTGGAGTCGACTGCTCCCCTCACCCCCTCTGCTCTCTGTCTGAAACGGCTGCTCCCCTCACCCCTCTGCTCTCTGTCTGAAACGGCTGCTCCCTCACCCCCTCTGCTCTCTGTCTGGAGTCGACTGCTCCCCTCGCCCCCTCTGCTCTCTGTCTGGAGTCGACTGCTCCCCTCACCCCCTCTGCTCTCTGTCTGAAACGGCTGCTCCCTCACCCCCTCTGCTCTCTGTCTGAATCGACTGCTCCACCTCACCCCTCTGCTCTCTGTCTGGAGTCGACTGCTCCCCTCACCCCCTCTGCTCTCTGTCTGGAGTCGACTGCTCCCCTCACCCCCTCTGCTCTCTGTCTGAAACGGCTGCTCCCCTCACCCCTCTGCTCTCTGTCTGAATCGACTGCTCCCCTCACCCCCTCTGCTCTCTGTCTGAAACGGCTGCTCCCTTCACCCCTCTGCTCTCTGTCTGGAGTCGACTGCTCCCCTCACCCCCTCTGCTCTCTGTCTGAGTCGGCTGCTCCCCTCACCCCCTCTGCTCTCTGTCTGAAACGGCTGCTCCCCTCACCCCCTCTGCTCTCTGTCTGAAACGGCTGCTCCACTCACCCCCTCTGCTCTCTGTCTGGAGTCGACTGCTCCCCTCACCCTCTGAACTCTGTCTGAAACTCTCTGTCTGAAACGGCTGCTCCACTCACCCCTCTGCTCTCTGTCTGAAACGGCTGCTCCCCTCACCCCTCTGCTCTCTGTCTGAAACGGCTGCTCCCCTCACCCCCTCTGCTCTCTGTCTGAAACGGCTGCTCCACTCACCCTCAGCTCTCTGTCTGAAACGGCTGCTCCCCTCACCCCCTCTGCTCTCTGTCTGGAGTCGACTGCTCCCCTCACCCCCTCTGCTCTCTGTCTGGAGTCGACTGCTCCCTCACCCCTCTGCTCTCTGTCTGGAGTCGACTGCTCCCCTCACCCCTCTGCTCTCTGTCTGGAATCGACTGCTCCCCTCACCCCCTCTGCTCTCTGTCTGGAGTCGTCTGCTCCCCTCACCCCCTCTGCTCTCTGTCTGGAATCGACTGCTCCCTCACCCCCTCTGCTCTCTGTCTGAATCGACTGCTCCCCTCACCCCCTCTGCTCTCTGTCTGAAACGGCTGCTCCCTGTCTGAAACACCTCCTCTGCTCTCTGTCTGGAGTCGTCTGCTGCCCCTCACCCCTCTGCTCTCTGTCTGGAGTCTTATGCTCCCCTCACCCCCTCTGCTCTCTGTCTGAAACGGCTGCTCCTGCTCCCTCACCCCCTCTGCTCTCTGTCTGGAATCGACTGCTCCCCTCACCCCTCTGCTCTCTGTCTGAAACGGCTGCTCCACTCACCCCCTGCTCTCTGTCTGAGTCGACTGCTCCCCTCACCCCTCTGCTCTCTGTCTGAAACGGCTGCTCCACTCACCCCTCTGCTCTCTGTCTGGAGTCGACTGCTCCCTCACCCCTCTGCTCTCTGTCTGTCTGAATCGACTGCTCCCCTCACCCCTCTGCTCTCTGTCTGAAACGGCTGCTCCCCTCACCCCTCTGCTCTCTGTCTGAGTCGGCTGCTCCCCTCACCCCCTCTGCTCTCTGTCTGGAGTTGACTGCTCCCTCACCCCCCTCTGCTCTCTGTCTGAGTCGACTGCTCCCCTCACCCCCTCTGCTCTCTGTCTGAGTCGACTGCTCCCCTCACCCCCTGCTCTCTGTCTGGAGTCGGCTGCTCCCCTCACCCCCTCTGCTCTCTGTCTGGAGTCGACTGCTCCCCACCCTCACCCTCTGCTCTCTGTCTGGAGTCGGCTGCTCCCCTCACCCCCTCTGCTCTCTGTCTGAAACGGCTGCTCCCCTCACCCCCTCTGCTCTGTCTCTCTGTCTGTCTGAGTCGACTGCTCCCTCACCCCCTCTGCTCTCTGTCTGAGTCGGCTGCTCCCCTCACCCCCTCTGCTCTCTGTCTGGAGTCGACTGCTCCCCTCACCCCTCTGCTCTCTGCCTGAGTCGACTGCTCCCTCACCCCTCTGCTCTCTGTCTGGAGTCGACTGCTCCCTCACCCCTGCTCTGCTCTCTGTCTGAGTCGGCTGCTCCCCTCACCCCCTCTGCTCTCTGTCTGGAGTCGACTGCTCCCCTCACCCCTCTGCTCTCTGTCTGAGTCGACAGCTCCCCTCACCCCCTCTGCTCTCTGTCTGAAACGGCTGCTCCCCTCACCCTCTGCTCTCTGTCTGAAACGGCTGCTCCCCTCACCCCCTCTGCTCTCTGTCTGAATCGAATGCTCCCCCTCACCCCCTCTGCTCTCTGTCTGAAACGGCTGCTCCTCACCCCCTCTGCTCTCTGTCTGAGTCGACTGCTCCCTCACCCCCTCTGCTCTCTGTCTGAGTCGACTGCTCCCTCACCCCTCTGCTCTCTGTCTGAAACGGCTGCTCCCCTCACCCTCTCTGCTCTCTGTCTGAAACGGCTGCTCCACTCACCCCCTCTGCTCTCTGTCTGGAATCGACTGCTCCCCCCACCCCTCTGCTCTCTGTCTGAAACGGCTGCTCCCTCACCCCCTCTGCTCTCTGTCTGAAACGGCTGCTCCCTCACCCCCTCTGCTCTCTGTCTGAAACGGCTGCTGCTCCCCTGTCTCACCCCCTCACCCCTCTGCTCTCTGTCTGAGTCGGCTGCTCCACTCACCCCCTCTGCTCTCTGTCTGAAACGGCTGCTCCCCTCACCCCCTCTGCTCTCTGTCTGGAGTCGACTGCTCCCCTCACCCCTCTGCTCTCTGTCTGAGTCGACTGCTCCCCTCACCCCCTCTGCTCTCTGTCTGGAGTCGACTGCTCCCCTCACCCCCTCTGCTCTCTGTCTGGAGTCGACTGCTCCCCTCACCCCTCTGCTCTCTGTCTGAAACGGCTGCTCCCCTCACCTCCTCTGCTCTCTGTCTGAGTCGGCTGCTCCCCTCACCCCCTCTGCTCTCTGTCTGAAACGGCTGCTCCCCTCACCCCTCTGCTCTCTGTCTGGAGTCGACTGCTCCCCTCACCCCTCGCTCTCTGTCTGAAATGGCTGCTCCCTCACCCCCTCTGCTCTCTGTCTGGAATCGACTGCTCCCCTCACCCCCTCTGCTCTCTGTCTGAATCGACTGCTCCTGAAACCTCACCCCACCCCCTCTGCTCTCTGTCTGAAACGGCTGCTCCCCTCACCTCCTCTGCTCTCTGTCTGGAGTCGTCTGCTCCCCTCACCCCCTCTGCTCTCTGTCTGAAACGGCTGCTCCCCTCACCCCTCTGCTCTCTGTCTGGAGTCGACTGCTCCCCTCACCCCCTCGCTCTCTGTCTGAAATGGCTGCTCCCCTCACCCCCTCTGCTCTCTGTCTGAAATGGCTGCTCCCCTCACCCCCTGCTCTGCTCTGTCTGAAACGGCTGCTCCACTCACCCCCTCTGCTCTCTGTCTGAAACGGCTGCTCCCCTCACCCCCTCTGCTCTCTGTCTGGAGTCGACTGCTCCCCTCACCCTGGAGTCTCTGCTCTCTGTCTGTCTGAAACGGCTGCTGCTCCACTCACCCCCTCTGCTCTCTGTCTGAGTCGACTGCTCCCCTCACCCCTCTGCTCTCTGTCTGAGTCGGCTGCTCCCCTCACCCCTCTGCTGAAACTCTGTCTGGAGTCGACTGCTCCCCTCACCCCCTCTGCTCTCTGTCTGAAACGGCTGCTCCCCTCACCCCCTCTGCTCTCTGTCTGAAACGGCTGCTCCACTCTGCTCTCTGTCTGGAGTCCTGCTCCCCTGCTCTCTGTCTGAAACGGCTGCTCCCCTCACCCCTCTGCTCTCTGTCTGAGTCGACTGCTCCCCTCACCCCCTCTGCTCTCTGTCTGAAACGGCTGCTCCACTCACCCCCTCTGCTCTCTGTCTGGAGTCGACTGCTCCCCTCACCCCCTCTGCTCTCTGTCTGAAACGGCTGCTCCCCTCACCCCCTCTGCTCTCTGTCTGAAACGGCTGCTCCCTCACCCCTCTGCTCTCTGTCTGGAGTCGACTGCTCCCCTCACCCCTCTGCTCTCTGTCTGGAGTCGGCTGCTCCCTCACCCCCTCTGCTCTCTGTCTGGAGTCGACTGCCCCCTCACCCCTCGCTCTCTGTCTGAAATGGCTGCTCCCACTCACCCCCTCTGCTCTCTGTCTGAAACGGCTGCTCCCCCTCTGCCCCTCTGCTCTCTGTCTGGAATCGACTGCTCCCTCACCCCCTCTGCTCTCTGTCTGAAACGGCTGCTCCACTCACCCCCTCTGCTCTCTGTCTGGAGTCGACTGCTCCCCTCACCCCCTCTGCTCTCTGTCTGAAACGGCTGCTCCCCCCTCACTGCCCCCTCACCCTCTGCCTCTGTCTGAGTCGGCTGCTCCCTGAAACGGCTGCTCCTCACCCCTCTCTCTGCTCTCTGTCTGGAGTCGACTGCTCCCCTCACCCCCTCTGCTCTCTGTCTGGAGTCGACTGCTCCCCTCACCCCCTCTGCTCTCTGTCTGGAGTCGACTGCTCCCCTCACCCCCTCTGCTCTCTGTCTGAAACGGCTGCTCCCCTCACCCCCTCTGCTCTCTGTCTGAAACGGCTGCTCCACTCACCCCTCTGCTCTCTGTCTGAAACGGCTGCTCCCCTCACCCCTCTGCTCTCTGTCTGGAGTCGACTGCTCCCCCCTCACTCCCCCCTCTGCTCTCTGTCTGAAACTGCTCCCCACCCCTCTGCTGCTCCACTGCACCCCTCTGCTCTCTGTCTGAAACGGCTGCTCCCCTCACCCCTCTGCTCTCTGTCTGAGTCGACTGCTCCCCTCACCCCTCTGCTCTCTGTCTGAAACGGCTGCTCCACTCACCCCCTCTGCTCTCTGTCTGAAACGAGTCGTCTGACTGCTCCCCCCTCACCCCCTCTGCTCTCTGTCTGAGTCGGCTGCTCCTCACCCCCTCTGCTCTCTGTCTGAAACGGCTGCTCCCTCACCCCCACCCTCTGCTCTCTGTCTGAGTCGACTGCTCCCCTCACCCCCTCTGCTCTCTGTCTGGAGTCGGCTGCCCCCTCTGCTCTCTGTCCCTCACCCCTCTGCTCTCTGTCTGGAGTCGACTGCTCCCCTCACCCCTCTGCTCTCTGTCTGAAATGGCTGCTCCCCTCACCCCCTCTGCTCTCTGTCTGAAACGGCTGCTCCCTCACCCCCTCTGCTCTCTGTCTGGAATCGACTGCTCCCCTCACCCCCTCTGCTCTCTGTCTGAAACGCTCCACTCACCCCCTCTGCTGCTCCACTCACCCCCTCTGCTCTCTGTCTGGAGTCGACTGCTCCCCTCACCCCCTCTGCTCTCTGTCTGAAACGGCTGCTCCCTCACCCCCTCTGCCTCTGTCTGAGTCGGCTGCTCCCCCTCACCCCCTCTGCTCTCTGTCTGGAGTCGACTGCTCCCTCACCCCTGCTCTGCTCTCTGTCTGAGTCGACTGCTCCCCACCCCCTCTGCTCTCTGTCTGAGTCGACTGCTCCCTGTCTGAGCTCTCACCCCCTCTGCTCTCTGTCTGAAACGGCTGCTCCCCTCACCCCCTCTGCTCTCTGTCTGAAACGGCTGCTCCACTCACCCCCTCTGCTCTCTGTCTGAAACGGCTGCTCCCCTTACCCCCTCTGCTCTCTGTCTGGAGTCGACTGCTCCCCTCACCCCCTCTGCTCTCTGTCTGAAACGGCTGCTCCACTCACCCCCTCTGCTCTCTGTCTGAAACGGCTGCTCCACTCACCCCCTCTGCTCTCTGTCTGGAGTCGAATGCTCCCCTCACACTCACAGGTGTTCAGAGCGCTAACGAGCTCATCTCATTATGTTTTAACAACACAGTAATCATTACTGTGATCTGAATGCTTAATTAATCTACTGATTCATGGAACCTCCTCATTTGGGCAACCCGTCTTACTTACCCGGATGGTAACGGTACTTAGTAAGTAAAACAGAAGACATTTCTATCTACCTGCACATTTACATTTGAGTCATTTAGCAGACACTCTTATCCAGAGCGATTTACAATTAGTGCGTTCATCTTACGATAACTACGTGAGACAACATATACTTGTCTGCGTGTTGACAGTACACAGATTGGCTTTATTACATTATAGTGGTGAATATATGCTTATAACAAGTTAACGAAGCATTGTACCTGCAGGCGTTAGGTAATGATTTATTAGAAGAATGTGTTAGTTTATAACATTTTTAAAGATCGGGGTTATTACTTGTGATTTGACCACAAACCCGCCAGATGCAGTCATAATGAGGCCTGGGCCTGCAGTAGATATATGAACATCAACATTAACCCTCAGAAACTGGTCCTGCTGGTCAACAGTAGATACATCAACATTAACCCTCAGAAACTGGTCCTGCTGGTCAGCAGTAGATATATGAACATTAACCCTCAGAAACTGGTCCTGCAGGTCAGCAATAGATATATGAACATCAACATTAACCCTCAGAAACTGGACCTGCTGGTCAGCAGTAGATATATCAACATTAACCCCCAGAAACTGGTCCTGCTGGTCAGCAGTAGACATATCAACATTAACCCCCAGAAACTGGTCCTGCTGGTCAGCAGTAGATATATGAACATCAACATTAACCCTCAGAAACTGGACCTGCTGGTCAGCAGTAGATATATGAACATCAACATTAACCCCCAGAAACTGGACCTGCTGGTCAGCAGTAGATATATGAACATCAACATTAACCCTCAGAAACTGGATCTGCTGGTCAGCAGTAGATATATGAACATCAACATTAACCCCCAGAAACTGGTCCTGCTGGTCAACAGTAGATACATCAACATTAACCCCCAGAAACTGGACCTGCTGGTCAACAGTAGATACATCAACATCAACATTAACCCCCAGAAACTGGACCTGCTGGTCAGCAGTAGAAACATCAACATTAACCCCCAGAAACTGGTCCTGCTGGTCAACAGTAGATACATCAACATTAACCTCCAGAAACTGGACCTGCTGGTCAGCAGTAGATACATCAACATTAACCTCCAGAAACTGGACCTGCTGGTCAACAGTAGATACATCAACATTAAGCCTCAGAAACTGGACCTGTTGGTCAACAGTAGATACATCAACATCAACATTAACCCTCAGAAACTGGTCCTGTTGGTCAACAGTAGATACATCAACATTAACCCTCAGAAACTGGACCTGCTGGTCAACAGTAGATACATTAACCCTCAGAAACTGGTCCTGCTGGTCAGCAATAGATATATGAACATCAACATTAACCCTCAGAAACTGGTCCTGCTGGTCAGCAATAGATATATGAACATCAACATTAACCCTCAGAAACTGGACCTGCTGGTCAACAGTAGATACATCAACATTAACTCTCAGAAACTGGTCCTGTGGTCAACAGTAGATACATTAACCCTCAGAAACTGGTCCTGCTGGTCAGCAATAGATATATGAACATCAACATTAACCCTCAGAAACTGGTCCTGCTGGTCAGCAATAGATATATGAACATCAACATTAACTCCCAGAAACTGGTCCTGTTGGTCAACAGTAGATACATTAACCCTCAGAAACTGGTCCTGCTGGTCAGCAATAGATATATGAACATCAACATTAACCCTCAGAAACTGGTCCTGCTGGTCAGCAATAGATATATGAACATCAACATTAGCCCTCAGAAACTGGACCTGCTGGTCAACAGTAGATACATCAACATTAACTCTCAGAAACTGGTCCTGTTGGTCAACAGTAGATACATTAACCCTCAGAAACTGGTCCTGCTGGTCAGCAATAGATATATGAACATCAACCCTCAGAAACTGGACCTGCTGGTCAGCAGTAGATACATCAACATTAACTCTCAGAAACTGGTCCTGTTGGTCAACAGTAGATACATTAACCCTCAGAAACTGGTCCTGCTGGTCAACAGTAGATACATTAACCCTCAGAAACTGGTCCTGCTGGTCAGCAATAGATATATGAACATCAACCCTCAGAAACTGGACCTGCTGGTCAGCAGTAGATATATCAACATTAACCCCCAGAAACTGGTCCTGCTGGTCAGCAGTAGATATATCAACATTAACCCCCAGAAACTGGTCCTGCTGGTCAGCAATAGATATATGAACATCAACAGAAAAGCATGTTGATTCCTCCTATTAAAGCCACTCCGTTTAATTGTCTGGATCCTAGACCAGAGACCACAGTATTATATGTACGAGGCTTTCTGCTGCTCGATTGCTATGAACTAAAGGCTGAAGAATCAATAGTCTGTGACAGGTAGTCAATCTCAAATTGAATGTGGAACTTGGTTCGGTTCAAAAAGGGAATCTCCCTGACACTTTCAATCCCTCTCTAGAAGTCACGTCTCCTGGCCGGCCAACTGATTCTCCTCGCCAGCCAATTTAAATGAGTGTGAGAAGGAGCGAAGGGGCTGACGCCAACACTAACTAACTGTAAGTCCTGAACAGTCCTGGGTGAAAGGGGCTGACGTCACCACTAAATAACTGTAAGTCCTGAACAGTCCTGGGTGAAAGGGGCTGACGTCACCACTAAATAACTGTAAGTCCTGAACAGTCCTGGGTGAAAGGGGCTGACGCCACCACTAACTAACTGTAAGTCCTGAACAGTCCTGGGTGAAAGGGGCTGACGCCAACACTAAATAACTGTAAGTCCTGAACAGTCCTGGGTGAAATGGGCTTATAATGATTTGTAAGGAAGCATTTACATGGATGGACGCTGGACGTTGACAGTTTATATGCCTGAAATTCAGAATGAATAGAAAGTCCTTACACGTGTAAAAGTGTCTGGAGGCTCCTGGCTGGTCTTAATGAAAAGCTGTGAAGCAGAAGGAGTGTCGTCGTGGACGGAAGGAAATCCATTTGAGTTCCCCATGCAGCACGGTCTACTGGGTGAATCTGGTGTTCTCCATGCAGCACGGTCTACTGGGTGAATCTGGTGTTCTCCATGCAGCACAGTCTACTGGGTGAATCTGGTGTTCTCCATGCAGCACGGTCTACTGGGTGAATCTGGTGTTCTCCATGCAGCACGGTCTACTGGGTGAATCTGGTGTTCTCCATGCAGCACGGTCTACTGGGTGAATCTGGTGTTCTCCGTGCAGCACGGTCTACTGGGTGAATCTGGTGTTCTCCATGCAGCACGGTCTACTGGGTGAATCTGGTGTTCTCCATGCAGCACGGTCTACTGGGTGGATCTGGTGACGTGTTTCTGTGCGTTCAATTGAGATATCAGAAATATTGGCTGGGTTGCAGAAAACCCTCTATTAGCTCCAAACAGCTTTAGCATTCAATATCATTGGTCTATTAGCATAAAAACCTATTGGCATAAAAACTATTAGCTCCAAACAGCTTTAGCATTCAATATCATTGGTCTATTGGCATAAAAACCCTCTATTAGCTCCAAACAGCTTTAGCATTCAATATCATTGGTCTATTGGCATAAAAACCCTCTATTAGCTCCAAACAGCTTTAGCATTCAATATCATTGGTCTATTGGCATAAAAACCCTCTATTAGCTCCAAACAGCTTCAGCATTCAATATCATCGGTCTGTTGGCATAAAAAACAACCTTCTCCTTTTTGGAATGATACCGGTTGGAGTGTTAAGCTGATGTCCAATTCATTACGGTAAGTTCTAAATTCTAGGTTCTTCATTCTAGGGTTCTTAATTCTAGGTTCCAAATTCTAGCTTCTATATCTTCTAAACAACACTCCTTTGAGACTTGAACATCGTCAACCTTGAGGACGATCACAAGAACATTCAGTCCCATATTATCATATAGTCTCAAAACAATTTTGACAAGTTCAGTTCGATCTGTTCTCCTCTCTCCCCAGCTCTATTTTCTCACTGTACTGTAGGCCAGCTGGTTCAGCTGGACAGCTGGAGGCATGGAGTGCCAGGGGACCAGGGGATACAGCCACCCCTGACACCCAGCCTTCAGGCCCTCCGGCCCGGGAAGAAAAGGGCAGACAGCCACCCCTGACATCCAGGGTGCCTCCAAAACGGCACCCTATGTCCTTTACAGAGCACTCCTTGGCCCTGGACACAAGTAGTAAAAGGGCTCTGGTCAAAATTAGTGCACTATAAAGGAACTAGGGAACCATTTGGAACACAGTCCTAGCCTTCAGGTCCAAGCCACGTCTCAGACAGAGCCAACCCACGTTGTGGCAGCAAGCTGCAGTCTTCACAGCCTCCACCATCTTAACACGCATCAGAAGGAGAAGGAGGCCTTGCCACTGTCAGTGAGAGCTCTGCCCTGCCCTGGTTAGGGGGCAGTCAGGGGGGCCAGTTATAATTTACAGAGCCCCAGGCTGGGGGGTAGATAGGGGCTGGGGGCAGGTGATGTCACTAGGGGGCAGATGATGAAACTGGAGGGCAGGTTGTGAGGTTGGGAGACAGGTAATGTCACTTGGGTGGGGGGCATATGAGGCTGGGGGCATGTTGTGTGACTGGGGGCAGGTAATGTCAACCACAACCAGGTAATTGTGTTTGAGTGGGCCTCCCAAGGGCACAGTACAGCTCTGTTCTCTCCCTCCTAACCCCAAACCCCCAGGCTACAGATCTTACTGCTCTACACTTGAAAAGAGAATTAAGAAGAAGATTAATTACACCGAGTTCAGTCTTAGTTCATCTTTATTAGAAAGTAAAGTTCACATTACACAGGGACATTGAAGAAAGCACAAACTGATGTCAAAGTTATCACTTTTCAAAATTGTTATCAAATAACGCAAAATATAGATTTTCTGACAAAGTCATATCTCCACCGGGGACAGATATACTGTTCTGTTGCTCCGACTCTGTCAAACCAATCCAGGTAGAAATCTGATCATATTTCCATCCAGAAAATGTATCACTGTGGTCAAACAGGAGACACAGCAGGTTCCTTTCTAACCAGCCCCATCCCCAGTGAGTCTGTGTGTGAATGCACGTCAACCTTCTCCCCTTCCAGTCTGTGCTACTTTGGCCTGGCTGAGCTATAAATGTCTGGCTAGCTCCCAATTATGGTAGCCAAAGGCCTGCCCTGAGACGCAGGGGCCAGAGAGAGAGCCTGCAGGTCAAATTCTCCCCCATCCTCCCTCAGTCTCCCCTGTCCTCATCCATTCTCCCCTGTCCTCACCCATTCTCCCCTGTCGTCACCCATTCTCCCCCATCCCCCCCATTCTCCCCCATCCTCCCTCAGTCTCCCCTCTCCTCCCCCATTCTCCCCTGTCCTCCCCCATTCTCCCCTGTCCTCCTCAGTCTCTCCTGTCCTCCTCAGTCTCCACTGTCCTCCCCCATTCTCCCCTCTCCTCCCCCAGTCTCCCCTGTCCTCCCTAAGTCTCCCCTCTCCTCCCCACTTCTCCCCTGTCCTCCCTCAGTCTCCCCTGTTCTCCCTCAGTCTCCCCTGTCCTCCCCAAATCTCCTTGTCCTCCTCAGTCTCCCTGTCCTCCCCCATTCTCCCCTGTCCTCCCTCAGTCTCCCCTGTCATCCCTCAGTCTCCCCTGTCCTCCCCAAATATCCCATGTCCTCCCTCAGTCTCCCCTGTCCTCCCTAAGTACCCTGTCCTCCCTAAGTCTCCCCTGTCCTCCCCAAATCTGCCTTGTCCTCCCCATTCTCCCTGTCCTCCCCCAGTCTCCCCTGTCCTCCGTCAGTCTCCCCTGTCCTCCCCCATTCTCCCCTGTCCTCCCTAAGTCTCCCCTGTCCTCCCCAAATCTGCCTTGTCCTCCCCCATTCTCCCCTGTCCTCCCCCAGTCTCCCCTGTCCTCCGTCAGTGTCCCCTGTCCTCCCCCATTCTCCCCTGTCCTCCCTCAGTCTCCTCTGTCATCCCTCAGTCTCCCCTGTCCTCCCCAAATCTCCCCTGTCCTCCCTAAGTCTCCCCTGTCCTCCCCAAATCTGCCTTGTCCTCCCTCAGTCTCCCTTGTCCTCCCCAAATCTTCCCTGTCCTCCGTCAGTCTCCCCTGTCCTCCCTAAGTCTCCCCTGTCCTCCCTAAGTCTCCCCTGTCCTCCCCAAATCTGCCTTGTCATCCCCCATTCTCCCCTGTCCTCCCCCAGTCTCCCCTGTCCTCCGTCAGTCTCCCTGTCCTCCCCATTCTCCCCTGTCCTCCCTCAGTCTCCTCTGTCATCCCTCAGTCTCCCTGTCCTCCCCAAATCTCCCCTGTCCTCCCTAAGTCTCCCTGTCCTCCCCAAATCTGCCTTGTCATCCCTCAGTCTCCCCTGTCCTCCCCCATTCTCTCCTGTCCTCCGTCGGTCTCCCTGTCCTCCCCATTCTCCCTCTCCTCCCCAGTCTCCCCTGTCCTCCCTAAGTCTCCCTCTCCTCCCCATTCTCCCCTGTCCTCCCTCAGTCTCCCTGTCCTCCCTAAGTCTCCCCTGTCCTCCCCAAATCTGCCTTGTCCTCCCCATTCTCCCTGTCCTCCCCCAGTCTCCCTGTCCTCCGTCAGTCTCCCCTGTCCTCCCCATTCACCCCTGTCCTCCTCAGTCTCCCTGTCATCCCTCAGTCTCCCCTGTCCTCCCCAAATCTGCCCTGTCCTCCTCAGTCTCCCTGTCCTCCTTTAAGTGTCCCCTGTCCTCCCTAAGTCTCCCCTGTCCTCCCCAAATCTCCCTTGTCCTCCCTCAGTCTCCCCTGTCCTCCCCATTCTCCCCTGTCCTCCCTCAGTCTCCCCTGTCATCCCTCAGTCTCCCCTGTCCTCCCCAAATCTCCCTGTCCTCCTCAGTCTCCCTGTCCTCCCTACGTTCCCCTGTCCTCCCTAAAGTTTCCCTGTCCTCCCCAAATCTGCCTTGTCCTCCCTCAGTCTCCCAGTCTCTCCTGTCCTCCGTCGGTCTCCCTGTCCTCCCCCATTCTCCCTCTCCTCCCCCAGTCTCCCCTGTCCTCCTAAGTCTCCCCTCTCCTCCCCATTCTCCCTGTCCTCCCTCAGTCTCCCCTGTCCTCCCTAAGTCTCCCCTGTCCTCCCCAAATCTGCCTTGTCCTCCCCCATTCTCCCCTGTCCTCCCCAGTCTCCCTGTCCTCCGTCAGTCTCCCCTGTCCTCCCCATTCACCCTGTCCTCCCTCAGTCTCCCCTGTCATCCTCAGTCTCCCCTGTCCTCCCCAAATCTCCCTGTCCTCCCCTCAGTCTCCCTGTCCTCCCTAAGTCTCCCCTGTCCTCCCTAAGTCTCCCTGTCCTCCCCTCTCCCTTGTCCTCCTCAGTCTCCCTGTCCTCCCATTCTCCCTGTCCTCCCTCAGTCTCCCTGTCATCCCTCAGTCTCCCTGTCCTCCCCAAATCTCCCTGTCCTCCTCAGTCTCCCTGTCCTCCCTAAGTTTCCCCTGTCCTCCCTAAGTTTCCCCTGTCCTCCCCAAATCTGCCTTGTCCTCCCTAAGTCTCCCCTGTCCTCCCCCATTCTCCCCTGTCCTCCGTCAGTCTCCCCTGTCCTCCCTTAGTCTCCCCACACCTGGTGGTGGGCAATAGATGACCAGTTACCCAGCCAGTAGGTCATCCCTGTTCCCTGAAGGTTCCCTGGGGTCTAGAGGTGACCAGTCCCCCAGCCAGTAGTCCATCCCTGTTCTCTGAAGGTTCCCTGGGGTCTCGAGGTGACCAGTCCCCCAGTCAGTAGTCCATCCCTGTTCCCTGAAGGTTCCCTGGGGTCTAGAGGTGACCAGTCCCCCAGCCAGTAGGTCATCCCTGTTCCCTATAAGTTCCCTGGGGTCTAGAGGTGACCAGTCCCCCAGCCAGTAGGTCATCCCTGTTCCCTGAAGGTTCCCTGGGGTCTGGTCTAGAGGTGACCAGTCCCCCAGCCAGTAGTCCATCCCTGTTCCCTGAAGGTTCCCTGGGGTCTAGAGGTGACCAGTCCCCCAGCCAGTAGGTCATCCCTATTCTCTGAAGGTTCCCTGGGGTCTAGAGGTGACCAGTCCCCCAGCCAGTAGTCCATCCCTATTCTCTGAAGGTTCCCTGGGGTCTAGAGGTGACCAGTCCCCCAGCCAGTAGGTCATCCCTATTCTCTGAAGGTTCCCTGGGGTCTAGAGGTGACCAGTCCCCCAGCCAGTAGTCCATCCCTGTTCTCTGAAGGTTCCCTGGGGTCTAGAGGTGACCAGTCCCCCAGCCAGTAGTCCATCCCTGTTCTCTGAAGGTTCCCTGGGGTCTAGAGGTGACCAGTCCCCCAGCCAGTAGGTCATCCCTGTTCCCTATAAGTTCCCTGGGGTCTAGAGGTGACCAGTCCCCCAGCCAGTAGGTCATCCCTGTTCCCTGAAGGTTCCCTGGGGTCTGGTCTAGAGGTGACCAGTCCCCCAGCCAGTAGTCCATCCCTGTTCCCTGAAGGTTCCCTGGGGTCTAGAGGTGACCAGTCCCCCAGCCAGAAGTCCATCCCTGTTCCCTGAAGGTTCCCTGGTGTCTGGTCTAGAGGTGACCATTCCCCCAGCCAGTAGTCCATCCCTGTTCCCTGAAGGTTCCCTGGGGTCTGGTCTAGAGGTGACCAGTCCCCCAGCCAGTAGGTCATCCCTGTTTCGTGGAGTCTGGGGAAATGTCTGGAGGACCATAGAGAGGTGAGGAGCTGGACTGGAGTTCTCCCCTTGTCCAAACTCACTGACGTTTCAGATGCACTCAGACAGAGAGTTGGTTTCGTCTTGTCATGTTTAAAGTAACGTCCATCTAGAATAAACAACCATTCAGGAAACAATAATAATCGGATCAGTGGAAACAGACTGAACTGACAGTCTTCACCACATCATACTGACATTGTATACATGCAAAACAGTATGCATTGTCAATTTAATTTCTCATTGCAGTACAAGTCTCTTCCGTCTGCTGTACAGCCAGACCATAATACTACAGACTGATCAGATAAACATCAGAGGGTTTTCAGCTAGCTACATATATTTAAAAAAAAACTGAGTCAGAGCAGTTGGCAGAGAGGTTCCTCTTCCTGGTGCGCTTGAATAACCCTGGGCAGGATGATAATGAATAGAGGACAGAGAGGCCAAAGGGTCTATTGGAGGATAGAATAAAAATGTCACAACTACAATAATGTGTAAGTGTGCCTGAAGCTATGACATTCTGCTGGGGAATTAACACATACAAATAGAGTGTCTGTTTTATGTTAGTGCGTTATCTGTGGAGACCGAAGATGATATGATTTCTGAAATAGAGCAAATGGAGATACCAAAAACTAAAATGTTAAAACAGTGGCTTCATACAGTGGGAAATAAATTGGAACTCATAGTGATGTTAAAGGGAAGGTGCAGGTCCAGGTTGATACAGTGTTAAAGGGAAGGATCAGGTCCAGGTTGATACATTGTTAAAGGGAAGGATCAGGTCCAGGTTGATACATTGTTAAAGGGAAGGATCAGGTCCAGGTTGATACAGTGTTAAAGGGAAGGATCAGGTCCAGGTTGATACATTGTTAAAGGGAAGGATCAGGTCCAGGTTGATACATTGTTAAAGGGAAGGATCAGGTCCAGGTTGATACAGTGTTAAAGGGAAGGTGCAGGTCCAGGTTGATACAGTGTTAAAGGGAAGGTCAGGTCCAGGTTGATACAGTGTTAAAGGGAAGGTGCAGGTCCAGGTTGATACAGTGTTAAAGGGAAGGATCAGGTCCAGGTTGATACAGTGTTAAAGGGAAGGTGCAGGTCCAGGTTGATACATTGATGTTAAAGGGAAGTTGCAGGTCCAGGTTGATACAGTGTTAAAGGGAAGGTGCAGGTCCAGGTTGATACAGTGTTAAAGGGAAGGATCAGGTCCAGGTTGATACAGTGTTAAAGGGAAGGATCAGGTCCAGGTTGATACAGTGTTAAAGGGAAGGATCAGGTCCAGGTTGATACAGTGTTAAAGGGAAGGATCAGGTCCAGGTTGATACAGTGTTAAAGGGAAGGATCAGGTCCAGGTTGATACAGTGTTAAAGGGAAGGATCAGGTCCAGGTTGATACAGTGTTAAAGGGAAGGTGCAGGTCCAGGTTGATACAGTGTTAAAGGGAAGGTGCAGGTCCAGGTTGATACAGTGTTAAAGGGAAGGATCAGGTCCAGGTTGATACAGTGTTAAAGGGAAGGTGCAGGTCCAGGTTGATACAGTGTTAAAGGGAAGGATCAGGTCCAGGTTGATACAGTGTTAAAGGGAAGGTGCAGTTCCAGGTTGATACAGTGTTAAAGGGAAGGATCAGGTCCAGGTTGATACATTGATGTTAAAGGGAAGGATCAGGTCCAGGTTGATACAGTGTTAAAGGGAAGGATGCAGGTCCAGGTTGATACAGTGTTAAAGGGAGGATCAGGTCCAGGTTGATACAGTGTTAAAGGGAAGGTGCAGGTCCAGGTTGATACAGTGTTAAAGGGGAGGATCAGGTCCAGGTTGATACAGTGTTAAAGGGAAGGATGCAGGTCCAGGTTGATACAGTGTTAAAGGGAAGGATCAGGTCCAGGTTGATACATTGATGTTAAACGGAAGGATCAGGTCCAGGTTGATACAGTGTTAAAGGGAAGGATCAGGTCCAGGTTGATACAGTGTTAAAGGGAAGGATCAGGTCCAGGTTGATACAGTGTTAAAGGGAAGGTGCAGGTCCAGGTTGATACAGTGTTAAAGGGGAGGATCAGGTCCAGGTTGATACAGTGTTAAAGGGAAGGATCAAGTCCAGGTTGATACAGTGTTAAAGGGGAGGATCAAGTCCAGGTTGATACAGTGTTAAAGGGGAGGATCAAGTCCAGGTTGATACAGTGTTAAAGGGGAGGATCAAGTCCAGGTTGATACAGTGTTAAAGGGGAGGATCAAGTCCAGGTTGATACAGTGTTAAAGGGAAGGATCAGGTCCAGGTTGATACAGTGTTAAAGGGAAGGATCAGGTCCAGGTTGATACAGTGTTAAAGGGAAGGATCAGGTCCAGGTTGATACAGTGTTAAAGGGAAGGATCAGGTCCAGGTTGATACAGTGTTAAAGGGAAGGATCAAGTCCAGGTTGATACATTGATGTTAAAGGGAAGGTGCAGGTCCAGGTTGATACAGTGTTAAAGGGAAGGATCAGGTCCAGGTTGATACAGTGTTAAAGGGAAGGATCAGGTCCAGGTTGATACAGTGTTAAAGGGAAGGTGCAGGTCCAGGTTGATACATTGATGTTAAAGGGAAGGATCAGGTCCAGGTTGATACAGTGTTAAAGGGAAGGATCAGGTCCAGGTTGATACAGTGTTAAAGGGAAAGTGCAGGTCCAGGTTGATACAGTGTTAAAGGGAAGGATCAGGTCCAGGTTGATACAGTGTTAAAGGGGAGGATCAGGTCCAGGTTGATACAGTGTTAAATGGAAGGATCAAGTCCAGGTTGATACAGTGTTAAAGGGGAGGATCAAGTCCAGGTTGATACAGTGTTAAAGGAAGGATCAAGTCCAGGTTGATACAGTGTTTAAAGGGAAGGTGCAGGTCCAGGTTGATACAGTGTTAAAGGGAAGGATCAGGTCCAGGTTGATACAGTGTTAAAGGGAAGGATCAGGTCCAGGTTGATACAGTGTTAAAGGGAAGGATCAGGTCCAGGTTGATACATTGATGTTAAGGAAAGGTCAGGTCCAGGTTGATACAGTGTTAAAGGGAAGGATCAGGTCCAGGTTGATACAGTGTTAAAGAAGGATCAGGTCCAGGTTGATACAGTGTTAAAGGGAAGGATCAGGTCCAGGTTGATACAGTGTTAAAGGGAAGGTGCAGGTCCAGGTTGATACAGTGTTAAAGGGAAGGTCAGGTCAGGTTGATACAGTGTTAAAGGGAAGGATCAGGTCCAGGTTGATACAGTGTTAAAGGGAAGGATCAGGTCCAGGTTGATACAGTGTTAAAGGGAAGGTGCAGGTCCAGGTTGATACAGTGTTAAAGAAGGATCAGTCCAGGTTGAAAGATGTTAAAGGAAGGATCAGGTCCAGGTTGATACAGTGTTAAAGGGAAGGATCAGGTCCAGGTTGATACAGTGTTAAAGGGAAGGATCAGGTCCAGGTTGATACAGTGTTAAAGGGAAGGATCAGGTCCAGGTTGATACAGTGTTAAAGGAAGGATCAGTCCAGGTTGATACAGTGTTAAAGGGGGAGGTCCAGGTTGATACAGTGTTAAAGGGAGGATCAGGGTTGATACAGTGTTAAAGGGAAGGTTCAAAGGTTGATACAGTGTTAAAGGGAAGGATCAGGTCCAGGTTGATACAGTGTTAAAGGGAAGGATCAGGTCCAGGTTGATACAGTGTTAAAGGGAAGGATCAAGTCCAGGTTGATACAGTGTTAAAGGGAAGGATCAGGTCCAGGTTGATACAGTGTTAAAGGGAAGGTCAGGTCCAGGTTGATACAGTGTTAAAGGGAAGGATCAGGTCCAGGTTGATACAGTGTTAAAGGGGAGGATCAGGTCCAGGTTGATACATTGATGTTAAAGGGAAGGTGCAGGTCCAGGTTGATACAGTGTTAAAGGGAAGGATCAGGTCCAGGTTGATACAGTGTTAAAGGGAAGGATCAGGTCCAGGTTGATACAGTGTTAAAGGGAAGGTCAGGTCCAGGTTGATACATTGTGTTAAAGGGAAGGATCAGGTCCAGGTTGATACAGTGTTAAAGGGAAGGATCAGGTCCAGGTTGATACAGTGTTAAAGGGAAGGATCAGGTCCAGGTTGATACAGTGTTAAAGGGAAGGATCAGGTCCAGGTTGATACAGTGTTAAAGGGAAGGATCAGGTCCAGGTTGATACAGTGTTAAAGGGAAGGATCAGGTCCAGGTTGATACAGTGTTAAAGGGAAGGTGCAGGTCCAGGTTGATACAGTGTTAAAGGGAAGGATCAGGTCCAGGTTGATACAGTGTTAAAGGGAAGGATCAAGTCCAGGTTGGTACAGTGTTAAAGGGGAGGATCAGGTCCAGGTTGATACATTGATGTTAAAGGGAAGGTGCAGGTCCAGGTTGATACAGTGTTAAAGGGAAGGATCAGGTCCAGGTTGATACAGTGTTAAAGGGAAGGATCAGGTCCAGGTTGATACAGTGTTAAAGGGAAGGATCAGGTCCAGGTTGATACAGTGTTAAAGGGAAGGTGCAGGTCCAGGTTGATACAGTGTTAAAGGGAAGGTGCAGGTCCAGGTTGATACAGTGTTAAAGGGAAGGATCAGGTCCAGGTTGATACAGTGTTAAAGGGAAGGATCAGGTCCAGGTTGATACAGTGTTAAAGGGAAGGATCAAGTCCAGGTTGATACAGTGTTAAAGGGGAGGATCAAGTCCAGGTTGATACAGTGTTAAAGGGAGGATCAGTCCAGGTTGATACAGTGTTAAAGGGAAGGATCAGGTCCAGGTTGATACAGTGTTAAAGGGAAGGATCAGGTCCAGGTTGATACAGTGTTAAAGGGAAGGTGCAGGTCCAGGTTGATACAGTGTTAAAGGGAAGGTGCAGGTCCAGGTTGATACAGTGTTAATGGGAAGGATCAGGTCCAGGTTGATACAGTGTTAAAGGGAAGGTGCAGGTCCAGGTTGATACAGTGTTAAAGGGAAGGATCAGGTCCAGGTTGATACAGTGTTAAAGGGAAGGATCAGGTCCAGGTTGATACAGTGTTAAAGGGAAGGTGCAGGTCCAGGTTGATACATTGATGTTAAAGGGAAGGATCAGGTCCAGGTTGATACAGTGTTAAAGGGAAGGATAAGGTCCAGGTTGATACAGTGTTAAAGGGAAAGTGCAGGTCCAGGTTGATACAGTGTTAAAGGGAAGGATCAGGTCCAGGTTGATACAGTGTTAAAGGGAAGGATCAAGTCCAGGTTGATACAGTGTTAAAGGGGAGGATCAAGTCCAGGTTGATACAGTGTTAAAGGGAAGGTGCAGGTCCAGGTTGATACAGTGTTAAAGGGAAGGATCAGGTCCAGGTTGATACAGTGTTAAAGGGAAGGATCAAGTCCAGGTTGGTACAGTGTTAAAGGGGAGGATCAGGTCCAGGTTGATACAGTGTTAAAGGGAAGGTGCAGGTCCAGGTTGATACAGTGTTAAAGGGAAGGATCAGGTCCAGGTTGATACAGTGTTAAAGGGAAGGATCAGGTCCAGGTTGATACAGTGTTAAAGGGAAGGATCAGGTCCAGGTTGATACAGTGTTAAAGGGAAGGATCAGGTCCAGGTTGATACAGTGTTAAAGGGAAGGTGCAGGTCCAGGTTGATACAGTGTTAAAGGGAAGGATCAGGTCCAGGTTGATACAGTGTTAAAGGGAAGGATCAGGTCCAGGTTGATACAGTGTTAAAGGGAAGGATCAAGTCCAGGTTGATACAGTGTTAAAGGGAAGGATCAGGTCCAGGTTGATACAGTGTTAAAGGGGAGGATCAGGTCCAGGTTGATACAGTGTTAAAGGGAAGGATCAGGTCCAGGTTGATACAGTGTTAAAGGGAAGGATCAGGTCCAGGTTGATACAGTGTTAAAGGGAAGGATCAGGTCCAGGTTGATACAGTGTTAAAGGGGAGGATCAGGTCCAGGTTGATACAGTGTTAAAGGGAAGGTGCAGGTCCAGGTTGATACAGTGTTAAAGGGAAGGTGCAGGTCCAGGTTGATACAGTGTTAAAGGGAAGGTGCAGGTCCAGGTTGATACATTGATGTTAAAGGGAAGGATCAGGTCCAGGTTGATACAGTGTTAAAGGGGAGGTGCAGGTCCAGGTTGATACAGTGTTAAAGGGAAGGATCAGGTCCAGGTTGAGACGAACATCCAGATGAATGGATACTGAGCCAGATAACTGCAGAACAGAAGAGAGAGAACCTTCATCAGTCAGATGAAGAGATCGAGCAGAGACCTATAGTACCGTCAGACAGTATTCAGACCCCTTGACATTTTGTTACGTTACAGACTTATTCTAAAATGGATGAAATAAAAACAAATCTTCAGCAATCTACACACAATACCCAGCAATGACATCACAATACCCCGTAATGACATCACAATACCCTGTAATGACATCACAATACCCAATAATGACATCACAATACCCCAAAATGACATCACAATACCCCATAATGATCAAGCAAAAAAAGGTTTATAGAAATGTTTGCAAATGCATAAAAGATCAAAATACAAACCATAATTACCTTATTTACTTAAGTATTCAGACCCTTTGCTATGAGACTCAAAATGGAGCTCAGGTGCATCCTGTTTCCATTGTTCATCCCTGAGATGTTTCTACAACTTGATTGGAGTCCAACTGTGGTAAATTCAATTGATTAGACATGATTTGGAAAGGCACACACCTGTCCTTACAAGGTCCCACAGTTGACAGTGCATGTCAGAGCAAAAACCAAGCCATTACGTTGAAGGAATTTTCCGTAGAGCTCCGAGACAGGATTGTGTCGAGGCACAAGTGTAGCAAAATATTTCTCCAGCATTGAAGTTCCCCAAGAACACCGTGGCCTCCATCATTCCATCATTCATCGTTCTTAAATGGAAGAAGTTTGGAATCACCAAGACTCTTCCTAGGGCTAGCCGCCCGGCCAAACTGAGCAATCGGGGGATAAGGGCCTTGGTCAGGGAGGTGACCAAGAACCCGATGGCCACTCTGACAGAGCTCTGGAGTTCCTCTGTGGAGATGGAGAACCTTCCAGAAGGACAACCATCTCTGCAGCACTCCACTAATCAGGCCTTTATGGTAGAGTGACCAGACAGAAGCCACTCCTCAGTAAAAGGTACATGACAGCCCGCTTGGAGTTTGCCAATAGCCACCTAAAGACGAGAAACATTATTCTCTGGTCTGATGAAAGCAAGATTTTACTTTTTGGTCTGAATGCAAAGCGTCACGTCTGGAGGACACCTGGCACCATCTATCACCATCCCTACAGGGAAGAATGGTGGTGGCAGCATCATGCTGTGGGGATGTTTTTCAGCTGCAGGGACTGGGAGACTAGTCAGGATCGAGGCAAAGACGAATGGAGCAAAGTACAGAGATCCTTGATGAAAACCTGCTCCAGAGCAGTCAGGACCTCAGACTGGGGCGAAGGGTCACCGTATTTACTGTACCAGTCATAAGTTTCTTTAGGCCCTTCTGTAGTATTCCTACATGATGGATGTTACAATATCTGATGTTCCCATGTACAGAGCATTCGGAAAGTATTCAGACCCCTTGACTTTTTCCAAATGTTGTTACATTACAGCCTCATTCTGAAATTGATTAAACAGTTTTTTCCCCCTCATCAATATAGCTGAAATCATCCACATTTAAGTCAGGACTGAGACTGTAAGGTAGCAGCGATATAGCTGAAATCATCCACATTTAAGTCAGGACTGAGACTGTAGACTATAGCTGAAATCATCCACATTTAAGTCAGGAGTGAGACTGTAAGGTAGCAGCGATATAGCTGAAATCATCCACATTTAAGTCATGACTGGGACTGTAAGGGAGCAGCGATAGAGCTGAAATCATCCACATTTAAGTCAGGACTGAGACTGTAAGGTAGCAGCGATATAGCTGAAATCATCCACATTTAAGTCAGGACTGAGACTGTAAGGTAGCAGTGATAGAGCTGAAATCATCCACATTTAAGTCATGACTGAGACTGTAAGGTAGCAGCGATATAGCTGAAATCATCCACATTTAAGTCAGGACTGAGACTGAGCAGTGATAGAGCTGAAATCATCCACATTTAAGTCAGACTGAGACTGTAAGGTAGCAGCGATATAGCTGAAATCATCCACATTTAAGTCATGAGAGACTGTAAGGTAGCAGCGATAAAATCATCCACATTTAAGTCATGACTGGGACTGTAAGGTAGCAGCGAGCTGAAATCATCCACATTTAAGTCAGGACTGAGACTGTAAGGTAGCAGTGATAGAGCTGAAATCATCCACATTTAAGTCAGGACTGAGACTGTAAGGTAGCAGCGATATAGCTGAAATCATCCACATTTAAGTCATGACTGGGACTGTAAGGGAGCAGCGATATAGCTGAAATCATCCACATTTAAGTCAGGACTGAGACTGTAAGGTAGCAGTGATAGAGCTGAAATCATCCACATTTAAGTCAGGACTGAGACTGTAAGGTAGCAGCGATATAGCTGAAATCATCCACATTTAAGTCATGACTGGGACTGTAAGGGAGCAGCGATATAGCTGAAATCATCCACATTTAAGTCAGGACTGAGACTGTAAGGTAGCAGCGATATAGCTGAAATCATCCACATTTAAGTCATGACTGAGACTGTAAGGTAGCAGCGATATAGCTGATATCATTCACATTTAAGTCAGGACTGAGACTGTAAGGTAGCAGCGATATAGCTGAAATCATCCACATTTAAGTCATGACTGGGACTGTAAGGTAGCAGCGATATAGCTGAAATCATCCACATTTAAGTCAGGACTGAGACTGTAAGGTAGCAGTGATAGAGCTGAAATCATCCACATTTAAGTCATGACTGGGACTGTAAGGTAGCAGCGATATAGCTGAAATCATCCACATTTAAGTCATGACTGGGACTGTAAGGGAGCAGCGATATAGCTGAAATCATCCACATTTAAGTCATGACTGGGACTGTAAGGGAGCAGCGATATAGCTGAAATCATCCACATTTAAGTCATGACTGAGACTGTAAGGTAGCAGCGATATAGCTGAAATCATCCACATTTAAGTCAGGACTGAGACTGTAAGGTAGCAGCGATATAGCTGATATCATCCACATTTAAGTCATGACTGGGACTGTAAGGTAGCAGCGATATAGCTGATATCATCCACATTTAAGTCAGGACTGAGACTGTAAGGTAGCAGCGATATAGCTGATATCATCCACATTTAAGTCAGGACTGAGACTGTAAGGTAGCAGCGATAGAGCTGAAATCATCCACATTTAAGTCATGACTGGGACTGTAAGGTAGCAGCGATATAGCTGAAATCATCCACATTTAAGTCATGACTGGGACTGTAAGGTAGCAGCGATATAGCTGAAATCATCCACATTTAAGTCATGACTGAGACTGTAAGGGAGCAGCGAAGGAGCTGATATCATCCACATTTGGCACATGTCTTGTGTTTTGTAACATTGAAACATTATGAGATGTAATGTGTTTGTAATTTAGTGTCAAAAGGTAACAGACAAACATTATTCTGTTTCCCCTTGCTCTCCATTCCCCCCCTTCCATCTCAGCTCTCCTTCCACCCCCCTTCTCCTCTCGGCCTCTACCCCCCACCCCCCCTCCTTCTCGGCTCTACCCCCACACCCCCCTCCATCTCGGCTCTACCTCCCTCCTCCCCTTCCCCCCTCTCCTCCCTCTCCCCTCCTCCCCTCCCTCCCTCCCTCTCCCCCTCCTCCCCCTTCCCTCCCCTCCCTCCCTCCTCCTTCCTCCTCCCTCCTCCCCTCCCTCCCCTCCCCCTTCCTCCCTCTCCCTCCCCTCCTCCCCCTCCCCCTCCCTCCTCCCCTCCCTCCCCCTCCCTCTCCCCTCCTCCCTCCTCCCCTCCTCCCTCTCCCTCCTCCCCCCTCCTCCCTCTCCCCCTCCCCCCTCCTCCCTCCTCCCTCCTCCCCCTCCCTCCCCTCCCCTCCCCCTCCTCCCTCCTCCCCCTTCCCTCCCCTCTCCTCCTCCCCCTCCTCCCCCTCCCCCCCTCCCTCCCCTCCTCCCCCTTCCCTCCCCCTCTCCTCCCTCCTCCCTTCCCTCCCCTCCTCCCCCTTCCTCCCCTCCTCCCCCTCCCCTCCTCCTCCCCTCCCCTCCCTCCCCTCCTCCCTCCTCCCCCTCCCCCTCTCCCCTCCTCCCCTCCTCCCTCCTCCCCTTCCCTCCCCTCTCCCTCCCTCCCCCCCTCCCTCCCCCTCCCCTCCCTCTCCCCTCCTCCTGTGATACACAATAAAATATGATCCTGGAATATATTGACTTCCCTCTCTTCCCTCTCCTTTCTTCCTCTGTCTTATCCCTCGCTCCGCCCGATTCCTTTCTTCCTCTGTCTTATCCCTCGCTCCGCCCGATTCCTTTCTTCCTTTGTCTTATCCCTCGCTCCGCCCGATTCCTTTCTTCCTCTGTCTTATCCTCGCTCCGCCCGATTCCTTTCTTCCTCTGTCTTATCCCTCGCTCCGCCCGATTCCTTTCTTCCTTTGTCTTATCCCTCGCTCCGCCCGATTCCTTTCTTCCTTTGTCTTATCCCTCGCTCCGCCCGATTCCTTTCTTCCTTTGTCTTATCCCTCGCTCCACCCGATTCCTTTCTAGTCTTTATGAGCCAGAGGGTGTCAGTGATGCGTGACTAACGTCGGGACACGATGGTACAGCTCTTTGATCATAATTTCATTTTAACAGTGAAACAGTACAAGGGTAAAAGACGTGAAGTGAAGTAACATGAAGGAAATGGTTGTAGCCTGGTAACTGTTTGTTCATGCCTCATCGAGCTCAGGTAAGAATCGAGGAACGTGAAGGAAATGGTTGTAGCCTGGTAACTGTTTGTTCATGCCTCATCGAGCTCATGTAAGAATCGAGGAACGTGAAGGAAATGGTTGTAGCCTGGTAACTGTTTGTTCATGCCTCATCGAGCTCAGGTAAGAATCGAGGAACGTGAACGTGAAATGGGAAATGGTTGTAGCCTGGTAACTGTTTGTTCATGCCTCATCGAGCTCAGGTAAGAATGGGAACGAAGGAATGTCAGCCTGGTAACTGTTTGTTCATCTCGCCGAGCTCCATAAGTGATATATCACTCAACCCTTTTCTCTCAGAGCACTTTCAACAAGGAACATTTTCATCTAACTTTCATTGTCCCAGTTACACATCTCTTTAACTTCTTTCCCTTCACTAGCTGGAGGAAAGGTTACGTGTATGTAGCTGTCAGAAGCTGTCTCAGTGGGTGGTCTATAACGAGAGCACGCACACATACACACACAATGCTACACACACGTTAATACACATGCCACACTGCTATTATCACACACGCACATACACGCATATACACAGCACACACCGCTATTGGCCACGCATACATATACACGCCACCGCTAATGCACACGCACATCGCCACCGCTAGTCCGCCATAATAACCACATATCACACGCACATACGCGTCGCCACGCACATACACATACACACGCACATACACACGCCACCACACACACACGCCACACATACACACGCACACACATCGCACAGCACACACACATACATACAATGCGCATACGCACACACACACACATACACATACGTCACACATGCACACACTGCCACCACATACAGCCACACACACACACACGTCACTACATTTTTAATACACACGCACACACACACACACTACATACACACACACACACACACACGTCACACACATCACTGCCACGCACATACACACACTACATACACGCCATCACCACACGTTACACGCTACATCACATGGCTACATACACATACAGTACACACATACACACATTACATACACACATACACACACATACTACATACACACATTAATACATCATACACAGTGCACACACATACAGCACACATCATACACACACACACATACATACACGCACACACACACTACACGTACATATACTATCACATACATAACACATATCACACACACACACACTACACACACACATACATACATCAATACACACATACACAGCTACACACATACACACACACACTCATCACTACATCTATATCACACATATATACACACTACACACGTTAACTATCATTTACACACACACATACATACACACATACACATCACACACATACATATATACTATATATACATATATACGTATATATATACAGTAATACATACACACATAATGCTCACATATTAATAATGTACATATATGCACACACATACACATACACACATATACATATCACACAGCATAACAATACATACACATTACACGCGTACATACACACATCACACACATTACATACACTACACACGCGTATTAACTTACATACACATACACACACATGACACACACATACACACATCACATACAACCACACACACGCCACACCACACACACATATTATGCTACACACATACACACACACACTACATACACACACATCCACACATACACACACACTCACCACATTACACACATCACACATACACACACACACACACACATACACACACACGCCACATTACACTGCCACACAGCAAAGCACTGCACCAGCATGGGCACAATGCCACACGTCACATACACATCACACGCATACTTCATACTACATACAATAGCGCTACTACACAATAATGCCATCAAGCAATAATGCCACACGCATACACCGCATCGCCATTACACACACACACATACACGCCTCACACACACACACACCGCACACCGCCACACGCACACACCACATACACACACACGCACATGTTACCACCACACACACACACACACGTACATACACATACACATACACACGTTAACACACGTCACACACACACCACATACACACACGCACACCGCACACACACTGCCACACACATACATACACGTTATTAATAATGTGCTGTCATTACCACACACACACGCACACACTACACACACACACTACACACACACACACACACACACACAACTTCCACACATACACGCACATACAACGCCATCAACGCTATTACAATACGCCAGTATTGCAACGCCATCACACACGCGCATACACGCATTACATGCCACACGCTATTAATGCTGGCTCACATATTCGCACACTACACGCACATACATACACGCACACGCTATTCGCCAAGCATACACATCGCCACATACACACATACATACACACGCATACCTACATACACGCACATACACGCACGGCATACACGCACCCACACCCACACCACGACTGTATACACCCAGTCA
>NW_027039843.1:90000-109369 GCF_034236695.1 Oncorhynchus nerka | reverse complement strand
ACTGTTATATCAACCCTCTATCCCAGAAACACCCAGCTATGTTCAGGATACTGAAGAATGGAGGGTTTATTACTTATACTACTATCCCAGAAACCCAGCTGTTCAGGATTGATGAATGGAGGGCTTATTACTTTTTATTAACTCAGCTACTGACTTGTTCTATTGTTGTTGCATTGTCAAGAGGTTAAACCTGCAAGGAAGCATTTCATTACACTGTGTCCTCCATGTATATGACACATAAACACACTGTGTCCTCCATGTATATGACACATAAACACACTGTGTCCTCCATGTACATGACACATAAACACACTGTGTCCTCCATGTATATAACACACTGTGTCCTCCATGTATATGACACATAAACACACTGTGTCCTCCATGTATATAACACATAAACACACTGTGTCCTCCATGTAAATGACACATAAACACACTGTGTCCTCCATGTATATGACACACTGTGTCCTCCATGTATATAACACACTGTGTCCTCCATGTATATGACACACTGTGTCCTCCATGTATATGACACATAAACACACTGTGTCCTCCATGTATATGACACACTGTGTCCTCCATGTATATGACACATAAACACACTGTGTCCTCCATGTATATAACACACTGTGTCCTCCATGTATATAACACATAAACACACTGTGTCCTCCATGTATATAACACATAAACACACTGTGTCCTCCATGTATATGACACACTGTGTCCTCCATGTATATGACACATAAACACACTGTGTCCTCCATGTATATAACACACTGTGTCCTCCATGTATATAACACATAAACACACTGTGTCCTCCATGTATAGGACACATAAACACACTGTGTCCTCCATGTATATGACACATAAACACACTGTGTCCTCCATGTATATGACACATAAACACACTGTGTCCTCCATGTATATGACACACTGTGTCCTCCATGTATATGACACATAAACACACTGTGTCCTCCATGTATATAACACACTGTGTCCTCCATGTATATAACACATAAACACACTGTGTCCTCCATGTATAGGACACATAAACACACTGTGTCCTCCATGTATATGACACATAAACACACTGTGTCCTCCATGTATATGACACATAAACACACTGTGTCCTCCATGTATATGACACATAAACACACTGTGTCCTCCATGTATATAACACACTGTGTCCTGTCAGGTAGGACGCAATCCAAGCGTGGGCCGCGCCGGAGATGCCCAACTCGGAGAGGGTGGAGAGGAGGATCTGATGGTTCACAGTATCGAAGGCAGCCGATAGGTCTAGAAGGATGAGAGCAGAGGAGAGAGAGTTAGCTTTAGCAGTGCGGAGCGCCTCCGTGATACAGAGAAGAGCAGTCTCAGTTGAATGACTAGTCTTGAAACCTGACTGATTTGGATCAAGAAGGTCATTCTGAGAGAGATAGCGGGAGAGCTGGCCAAGGACGGCACGTTCAAGAGTTTTGGAGAGAAAAGAAAGAAGGGATACTGGTCTGTAGTTGTTGACATCGGAGGGATCGAGTGTAGGCTTTTTCAGAAGGGGTGCAACTCTCGCTCTCTTGAAGACGGAAGGGACGTAGCCAGCGGTCAGGGATGAGTTGATGAGCGAGGTGAGGTAAGGGAGAAGGTCTCTGGAAATGGTCTGGAGAAGAGAGGAGGATAGGGTCAAGCGGGCAGGTTGTTGGGCGGCCGGCCGTCACAAGACGCGAGATTTCATCTGGAGAGAGAGGAGAAAGAGGTCAGAGCACAGGGTAGGGCAGTGTGAGCAGAACCAGCGGTGTCGTTTGACTTAGCAAACGAGGATCGGATGTCGTCGACCTTCTTTTCAAAATGGTTGACGAAGTCATCTGCAGAGAGAGAGGAGGGGAGGGGGAGGACGATTCAGGAGGGAGGAGAAGGTGGCAAAGAGCTTCCTAGGGTTAGAGGCAGATGCTTGGAATTTAGAGTGGTAGAAAGTGGCTTTAGCAGCAGAGACAGAGGAGGAAAATGTAGAGAGAGGGAGTGAAAGGATGCCAGGTCCGCAGGGAGGCGAGTTTTCCTCCATTTCCGCTCGGCTGCCCGGAGCCCTGTTCTGTGAGCTCGCAATGAGTCGTCGAGCCACGGAGCGGGAGGGGAGGACCGAGCCGGCCTGGAGGATAGGGGACGTAGAGAGTCAAAGGATGCAGAAAGGGAGGAGAGGAGGGTTGAGGAGGCAGAATCAGAGATAGGTTGGAGAAGGTTTGAGCAGAGGGAAGAGATGATAGGATGGAAGAGGAGAGAGTAGCGGGGGAGAGAGAGCGAAGGTTGGGACGGCGCGATACCATCCGAGTAGGGGCAGTGTGGGAAGTGTTGGATGAGAGCGAGAGGGAAAAGGATACAAGGTAGTGGTCGGAGACTTGGAGGGGAGTTGCAATGAGGTTAGTGGAAGAACAGCATCTAGTAAAGATGAGGTCGAGCGTATTGCCTGCCTTGTGAGTAGGGGGAGGTGAGAGGGTGAGGTCAAAAGAGGAGAGGAGTGGAAAGAAGGAGGCAGAGAGGAATGAGTCAAAGGTAGACGTGGGGAGGTTAAAGTCGCCCAGAACTGTGAGAGGTGAGCCGTCCTCAGGAAAGGAGCTTATCAAGGCATCAAGCTCATTGATGAACTCTCCGAGGAACCTGGAGGGCGATAAATGATAAGGATGTTAAGCTTGAAAGGGCTGGTAACTGTGACAGCATGGAATTCAAAGGAGGCGATAGACAGATGGGTAAGGGGAGAAAGAGAGAATGACCACTTGGGAGAGATGAGGAACCCGGTGCCACCGCCCCGCTGACCAGAAGCTCTCGGGTGTGCGAGAACACGTGGGCGGACGAAGAGAGAGCAGTATGAGTAGCGGTGTTGTCTGTGGTGATCCATGTTTCCGTCAGTGCCACATAAACACACTGTGTCCTCCATGTATATAACACACTGTGTCCTCCATGTATATAACACACTGTGTCCTCCATGTATATGACACATAAACACACTGTGTCCTCTATGTATATGACACATAAACACACTGTGTCCTCTATGTATATGACACATAAACACACTGTGTCCTCCATGTATATAACACACTGTGTCCTCCATGTATATAACACACTGTGTCCTCCATGTATATAACACACTGTGTCCTCCATGTATATGACACATAAACACACTGTGTCCTCCATGTATATGACACATAAACACACTTGAACTTAGAAGGGAAGGAGGAGGGCAGACTGAAAAGGAGGGGAGGGGAGGGCAGCCAGGAAGGGAGGGAAGGGGAGGGCAGCCAGGAAGGGAGGGAGGGGGAGGGCAGCCAGGAAGGGAGGGAAGGGGAGGGCAGCCAGAAAGGGAGGGAAAGGGGAGGGCAGCCAGAAGGGGAGGGAAGGGGAGGGCAGACTGAAAGGGAGGGAAGGGGAGGGCAGCCAGAAAGGGAGGGAAGGGGGAGGGCAGCCAGAAAGGGAGGGAAGGGGGGAGGGCTGCCAGAAAGGGAGGGAAGGGAGAGGGCAGCCAGAAAGGGAGGGAAGGGCGAGGGCAGCCAGAAAGGGAGGGAAGGGCGAGGGCAGCCAGAAAGGGAGGGAAGGGGAGGGCAGCCAGAAAGGGAGGGAAAGGGAGAGGGCAGCCAGAAAGGGAGGGAAGGGCGAGGGCAGCCAGAAAGGGAGGGAAGGGGGAGGGCAGCCAGAAAGGGAAGGTAGCCAGAAAGGGAGGGAAGAGGGAGGGCAGACAGAAAGGGAGGGGGAGGGCAGACACCACCTGTTGGGTCAGTAACTGGTATGGTCAGATAGACTAGTGGTTAGAGTGGTGGGTCAGTAACTGGTATGGTCAGATAGACTAGTGGTTAGAGTGTTGGGTCAGTAACTGGTATGGTCAGATAGACTAGTGGTTAGAGTGTTGGGTGAGTAACTGGTATGGTCAGATAGACTAGTGGTTAGAGTGGTGGGTCAGTAACTGGTATGGTCAGATAGACTAGTGGTTAGAGTGTTGGGTCAGTAACTGGTATGGTCAGATAGACTAGTGGTTAGAGTGGTGGGTCAGTAACTGGTATGGTCAGATAGACTAGTAGTTAGAGTGGTGGGTCAGTAACTGGTATGGTCAGGTAGACTAGTGGGTCAGTAACTGGTATGGTCAGATAGACTAGTGGTTAGAGTGGTGGGTCAGTAACTGGTATGGTCAGATAGACTAGTGGTTAGAGTGGTGGGTCAGTAACTGGTATCGCTGGTTTGAAAACCTGATCCGTCAAGGTAAAAATCTGTCGATGTGCCCTTAAGCAAGACACTTACATCTCCCAGCCAGAGAAAGTGCTTGTGGGGGTTGGAGCGAGCGGTCGCATCTGCACTCGGTCCGCAGGTAGTATTACATTTCATTACATTTCATTATAGTACAACGGTTTGATTTGTCTAATCTTAGCAATTTTTCTTCTTAGCTAGCTACATAGCCGTCTTTGTATCATAGATAATTGCGTAATTATCGTATTTCGTCGTCCTAACGCAGTCTACACCGCCCTGCAGGAGGGAGCTAGCTAGCTAACGCAAAGTTAGCTTCCACCGTCTACCGATTAGCAGCACAACTTACACTCAACTGAACGACTTGATTAGTGTAGTGTTAGCTAGCTACATAGTTGTCTTTGAGTCTTCGTATCCAAGATAATTGTGTAGTTTAGAGTGTGTAGTTTTAGAGTGATTATCTTAATTTACCGAGGTTAGCTAGCCAGCTATTTGTCGTCCAACGTAACAGAACTTCCGCACTCAACAATCGGAGGTCGCATTTGTGAGCTCGCTCCACAGGTAGTATCACATTTTCATTTCATTACAGTACAACGGGATTTGTTTGATCGTAGCTAGCTACATAGCTAGCTACATAGCCGTCTTTGTATCAAAGATAATTGTGTAGTCTTGAGCGATTTCCTAGGTTAGCTAGCCAGCTATTGTCGTTCTTTTAACGCAACGTAACGTAAATCAACACTGCTAGCTAGCCAGCTAGCCCCGAATAGCAGCACAGTAGCACAGTAGAAACCATTACACTCAGGGGAACGACTTGATTAGTGTAGTGTCAACAACGGGACACTGCCAGCTAGCCTACATAGTCAACAACGCAGCCTCTGCCAGCTAGCCTACTTCAGCAGTACGGTATCATTTTAATCATTTTAGTCAATAAGATTCTTGCTACGTAAGCTTAACTTTCTGAACACTCGAGACGTGTAGTCCACTTGTCATTCAATCTCCTTTGCATTAGCGTAGCCTCTTGTGTAAGGAGCCTGTCAACTATGTGTCTGTCTATCCCTGTTCTCTCCTCTCTGCACAGACCATACAAGCGCTCCACACCGCGTGGAGCGTTAATCTGGTGGTCCCAGCGCGCACGACCCACGTGGAGTTCCAGGTCTCCGGTAGCCTCTGGAACTGCCGATCTGCGGCCAACAAGGCAGAGTTCATCTCAGCCTATGCCTCCCTCCAGTCCCTCGACTTCTTGGCACTGACGGAAACATGGATCACCACAGACAACACTGCTACTCCTACTGCTCTCTCTTCGTCTGCCCACGTGTTCTCGCACACCCCGAGCTTCTGGTCAGCGGGGTGGTGGCACCGGGATCCTCATCTCTCCCAAGTGGTCATTCTCTCTTTCTCCCCTTACCCATCTGTCTATCCAGAAGCCTCCTTTGAATTCCATGCTGTCACAGTTACCAGCCCTTTCAAGCTTAACATCCTTATCATTTATCGCCCTCCAGGTTCCCTCGGAGAGTTCATCAATGAGCTTGATGCCTTGATAAGCTCCTTTCCTGAGACGGCTCACCTCTCACAGTTCTGGGCGACTTTAACCTCCCCACGACCTACCTTTGACTCATTCCTCTCTGCCTCCTTCTTTCCACTCCTCTCCTCTTTTGACCTCACCCTCTCACCTTCCCCCTACTCACAAGGCAGGAAATACGCAGACACATAGACCTCATCTTTACTAGATGCTGTTCTTCCACAACCTCATTGCAACTCCCCTCCAAGTCTCCGACCACTACCTTGTATCCATCTCCTATTGCTCTCATCCAACACTTCCCACACTGCCCCTACTCGGATGGTATCGCGCCGTCCCAACCTTCGCTCTCTGCTATCTCTCCTCTTCCATCCTATCATCTCTTCCCTCTGCTCAAACCTTCTCCAACCTATCTCCTGATTCTGCCTCCTCAACCCTCCTCTCTACTTTCTGCATCCTTTGACTCTCTATGTCCCCTATCCTCCAGGCCGGCTCGCAGTCCTCCCCTCCCGCCTCCGTGGCTCAACGACTCATTGCGAGCTCACAGAACAGGGCTCCGGGCAGCCGAGTGGAAATGGAGGAAAACTCGCCTCCTGCGGACCTGACATCCTTTCACTCCCTCCTCTCTACATTTTCCTCTTCTCTCTCTGCTGCTAAAGCCACTTTCTACCACTCTAAATTCCAAGCATCTGCCTCTAACCCTAGGAAGCTCTTTGCAACCTTCTCCTCCCTCCTGAATCCTCCTCCCCCTCCCCCCTCCTCCCTCTCTGCAGATGACTTCGGTCAACCATTTTGAAAAGAATCGACGACATCCGATCCTCGTTGCTAAGTCAAACGACACCGCTGGTTCTGCTCACACTGCCCTACCCTGTGCTCTGACCTCTTTCTCCCCCTCTCTCCAGATGAAATCTCGCGTCTTGTGACGGCCGGCCGCCCAACAACCTGCCCGCTTGACCCTATCCCCTCCTCTCTTCTCCAGACCATTTCCGGAGACCTTCTCCCTTACCTCACCTCGCTCATCAACTCATCCCTGACCGCTGGCTACGTCCCTTCCGTCTTCAAGAGAGCGAGAGTTGCACCCCTTCTGAAAAAACCTACACTCGATCCCTCCGATGTCAACAACTACAGACCAGTATCCCTTCTTTCTTTTCTCTCCAAAACTCTTGAACGTGCCGTCCTTGGCCAGCTCTTCTCTGTATCACGGAGGCGCTCCGCACTGCTAAAGCTAACTCTCTCTCCTCTGCTCTCATCCTTCTAGACCTATCGGCTGCCTTCGATACTGTGAACCATCAGATCCTCCTCTCCACCCTCTCCGAGTTGGGCATCTCCGGCGCGGCCCACGCTTGGATTGCGTCCTACCTGACAGGTCGCTCCTACCAGGTGGCGTGGTGAGAATCCGTCTCCACACCACGTGCTCTCACCACTGGTGTCCCCCAGGGCTCTGTTCTAGGCCCTCTCCTATTCTCGCTATACACCAAGTCACTTGGCTCTGTCATAACCTCACATGGTCTCTCCTATCATTGCTATGCAGACGACACACAATTAATCTTCTCCTTTCCCCCTTCTGATGATCAGATGGCGAATCGCATCTCTGCATGTCTAGCAGACATATCAGTGTGGATGACGGATCACCACCTCAAGCTGAACCTCGGCAAGACGGAGCTGCTCTTCCTCCCGGGGAAGGACTGCCCGTTCCATGATCTCGCCATCACGGTTGACAACTCCATTGTGTCCTCCTCCCAGAGCGCTAAGAACCTTGGCGTGATCCTGGACAACACCCTGTCGTTCTCAACTAACATCAAGGCGGTGGCCCGTTCCTGTAGGTTCATGCTCTACAACATCCGCAGAGTACGACCCTGCCTCACACAGGAAGCGGCGCAGGTCCTAATCCAGGCACTCGTCATCTCCCGTCTGGATTACTGCAACTCGCTGTTGGCTGGGCTCCCTGCCTGTGCCATTAAACCCCTACAAATCATCCAGAACGCCGCAGCCCGTCTGGTGTTCAACCTTCCCAAGTTCTCTCACGTCACCCCGCTCCTCCGCTCTCTCCACTGGCTTCCAGTTGAAGCTCGCATCCGCTACAAGACCATGGTGCTTGCCTACGGAGCTGTGAGGGGAACGGCACCTCAGTACCTCCAGGCTCTGATCAGGCCCTACACCCAAACAAGGGCACTGCGTTCATCCACCTCTGGCCTGCTCGCCTCCCTACCACTGAGGAAGTACAGTTCCCGCTCAGCCCAGTCAAAACTGTTCGCTGCTCTGGCCCCCCCAATGGTGGAACAAACTCCCTCACGACGCCAGGACAGCGGAGTCAATCACCACCTTCCGGAGACACCTGAAACCCCACCTCTTTAAGGAATACCTAGGATAGGATAAAGTAATCCCTCTCCCCCCTTAAAATATTTAGATGCACTACTGTTCCACTGGATGTCATAAGGTGAATGCACCAATTTGTAAGTCGCTCTGGATAAGAGCGTCTGCTAAATGACTTAAATGTAAATGTTAAATGTAATTTGCTCCATGGTCACCATGGTTACTACGACCCTGTACAACAACACCTATCATACTACTACTACGACCCTGTACAACAACACCTATCATACTACTACGACCCTGTACAACAACACCTATCATACTACTATGACTGACCCTGTAAAACAACACCTATCATACTACTAGGACCCTGTACAACAACACCTATCATACTACTATGACTGACCCTGTAAAACAACACCTATCATACTACTACGACCCTGTACAACAACACCTATCATACTACTATGTCTGACCCTGTAAAACAACACCTATCATACTACTATGACCCTGTACAACAACACCTATCATACTACTATGACTGACCCTGTACAACAACACCTATCATACTACTATGACTGACCCTGTAAAACAACACCTATCATACTACTATGACCCTGTACAACAACACCTATCATACTACTATGACTGACCCTGTAAAACAACACCTATCATACTACTATGGCTGACCCTGTAAAACAACACCTATCATACTACTATGACTGACCCTGTAAAACAACACCTATCATACTACTATGACTGACCCTGTAAAACAACACCTATCATACTACTATGACTGACCCTGTAAAACAACACCTATCATACTACTATGACTGACCATGTAAAACAACACCTATCATACTACTATCAAATCAAAATCAAATCAAATCAAATCAAATTTATTTATATAGCCCTTCGTACATCAGCTGATATCTCAAAGTGCTGTACAGAAACCCAGCCTAAAACCCCAAACAGCAAACAATGCAGGTGTAAAAGCACGGTGGCTAGGAAAAACTCCCTAGAAAGGCCAAAACCTAGGAAGAAACCTAGAGAGGAACCGGGCTATGTGGGGTGGCCAGTCCTCTTCTGGCTGTGCCGGGTAGAGATTATAACAGAACATGACCAAGATGTTCAAATGTTCATAAATGACCAGCATGGTCCAATAATAATAAGGCAGAACAGTTGAAACTGGAGCAGCAGCACAGTCAGGTGGACTGGGGTCAGCAAGGAGCCATCATGTCAGGTAGTCCTGGGGCACGGTCCTAGGGCTCAGGTCCTCCTCCGAGAGAAAGAAAGAGAGAATTAGAGAGCGCATATGTGGGGTGGCCAGTCCTCTTCTGGCTGTGCCGGGTGGAGATTATAACAGAACGTGGCCAAGATGTTCAAATGTTCATAAATGACCAGCATGGTTGAATAATAGTAAGGCAGAACAGTTGAAACTGGAGCAGCAGCATGGCCAGGTGGACTGGGGACAGCAAGGAGTCATCATGTCAGGTAGTCGTGGGGCATGGTCTTAGGGCTCAGGTCCTCCAAGAGAGAGAAAGAAAGAGAGAAGGAGAGAATTAGAGAACGCACACTTACATTCACACAGGACACCGAATAGGACAGGAGAAGTACTCCAGATATAACAAACTGACCCTAGCCCCCCGACACATAAACTACTGCAGCATAAATACTGGAGGCTGAGACATGAGGGGTCAGGAGACACTGTGGCCCCATCCGAGGACACCCCCGGACAGGGCCAAACAGGAAGGATATAACCCCACCCACTTTGCCAAAGCACAGCCCCCACACCACTAGAGGGATATCTTCAACCACCAACTTACCATCCTGAGACAAGGCCGAGTATAGCCCACAAAGATCTCCGCCACGGTACAACCCAAGGGGGGGGGGGGCGCCAACCCAGACAGGCTGACCACAACAGTGAATCAACCCACCCAGGTGACGCACCCCCCCCCAGGGACGGCATGAGAGAGCCCCAGCAAGCCAGTGACTCAGCCCCCGTAACAGGGTTAGAGGCAGAGAATCCCAGTGGAAAGAGGGGAACCGGCCAGGCAGAGACAGCAAGGGCGGTTTGTTGCTCCAGAGCCTTTCCGTTCACCTTCCCACTCCTGGGCCAGACTACACTCAATCATATGACCCACTGAAGAGATGAGTCTTCAGTAAAGACTTAAAGGTGACCCTGTAAAACAACAGCTATCATACTACTATGGCTGACCCTGTAAAACAACACCTATCTTACTACTATGACCCTGTACAACATCACCTATCATACTACTATGACTGACCCTGTAAAACAACACCTATCATACTACTACGACCCTGTACAACAACACCTATCATACTACTATGACTGACCCTGTACAACAACACCTATCATACTACTATGACCCTGTAAAACAACACCTATCATACTACTATGACTGACCCTGTACAACAACACCTATCATACTACTATGACTGACCCTGTAAAACAACACCTATTATACTACTATGACTGACCCTGTACAACAACACCTATCATACTACTATGACTGACCCTGTAAAACAACACCTATCATACTACTATGACTGACCCTGTAAAACAACACCTATCATACTACTATGACTGACCCTGTAAAACAACACCTATCATACTACTATGGCTGACCCTGTAAAACAACACATTACAATGAACCAATCTGATGTCTGTGACAATCAAACACTTTAAAAGCGAACCAACATAAAGAAAATGACAGCATAGATGTGTTTTTATTACAACAGTTAATTGAACAATGCTGTTTATAAATCTAGTTGACATTCATCCCAGGACACCTTGACTTGCATTACACTCTCACTGCAGAACAACATCCTCATGAAATCACATGACTTCTAGTTAGAGAAGAGGATTCCTGTTAACACGGCCTGCTACAAGCAGGAAACTAGTTCTGGACCAACCAGAAATGTGACATGTCTGTTTGACAGTTACCCTGAAAGATGCATGTGTGAACTATCTTGTCATCTCTTTGGCCACCCACATTGGAACATTCTAGTCTTGAAGGACATGAACTGGCAGAACAGGTTTCAGCAAAGTATGGAGTCATTGTTTTCAGGAAGGTGTAACCATGACGATGGGAGGGACAGGAGGCAGACTAAGTGCAAGGGCAGCCACCTGAACTACTGTCCTACAAAGACAAACAGCCACCTGAACTACTGCCCTACAGAGACAAACAGCATCTACACAAACAGCCACCTGAACTACTGTCCTACAAAGACAAACAGCATCTACACAAACAGCCACCTGAACTACTGTCCTACAAAGACAAACAGCCACCTGAACTACTGTCCTACAAAGATAAACAGCATCTACACAAACAGCCACCTGAACTACTGTCCTACAAAGACAAAGAGCATCTACACAAACAGCCACCTGAACTACTGTCCTACAAAGACAAACAGCATCTACACAAACAGCCACATGAACTACTGTCCTACAAAGACAAACAGCCTCCTGAACTACTGTCCTACAAAGACAAACAGCATCTACACAAACAGCCACCTGAACTACTGTCCTACAAAGACAAACAGCCACCTGAACTACTGTCCTACAAAGATAAACAGCATCTACACAAACAGCCACCTGAACTACTGTCCTACAAATACAAACAGCATCTACACAAACAGCCACCTGAACTACTGTCCTACAAAGACAAAGAGCATCTACACAAACAGCCACCTGAACTACTGTCCTACAAAGACAAACAGCATCTACACAAACAGCCACATGAACTACTGTCCTACAAAGACAAACAGCCTCCTGAACTACTGTCCTACAAAGACAAACAGCCACCTGAACTACTGTCCTACAAAGACAAACAGCATCTACACAAACAGCCACCTGAACTACTGTCCTACAAAGACAAACAGCATCTACACAAACAGCCACCTGAACTACTGTCCTACAAAGACAAACAGCATCTACACAAACAGCCACCTGAACTACTGTCCTACAAAGACAAACAGCCACCTGAACTACTGTCCTACAAAGACAAAGAGCATCTACACAAACAGCCACCCGAACTACTGTCCTACAAAGACAAACAGCATCTACACAAACAGCCACCTGAACTACTGTCCTACAAAGACAAACAGCATCTACACAAACAGCCACATGAACTACTGTCCTGCAAAGACAAACAGCCTCCTGAACTACTGTCCTACAAAGACAAACAGCATCTACACAAACAGCCACCTGAACTACTGTCCTACAAAGACAAACAGCCACCTGAACTACTGTCCTACAAAGATAAACAGCATCTACACAAACAGCCACCTGAACTACTGTCCTACAAATACAAACAGCATCTACACAAACAGCCACCTGAACTACTGTCCTACAAAGACAAACAGCCACCTGAACTACTGTCCTACAAAGATAAACAGCATCTACACAAACAGCCACCTGAACTACTGTCCTACAAAGACAAAGAGCATCTACACAAACAGCCACCTGAACTACTGTCCTACAAAGACAAACAGCATCTACACAAACAGCCACATGAACTACTGTCCTACAAAGACAAACAGCCTCCTGAACTACTGTCCTACAGAGACAAACAGCCACCTGAACTACTGTCCTACAAAGACAAACAGCATCTACACAAACAGCCACCTGAACTACTGTCCTACAAAGACAAACAGCATCTACACAAACAGCCACCTGAACTACTGTCCTACAAAGACAAACAGCATCTACACAAACAGCCACCTGAACTACTGTCCTACAAAGACAAACAGCCACCTGAACTACTGTCCTACAAAGACAAAGAGCATCTACACAAACAGCCACCCGAACTACTGTCCTACAAAGACAAACAGCATCTACACAAACAGCCACCTGAACTACTGTCCTACACAATGTAGTTGTGTTGTCATGTTGTATTGTAGTAACACTCAACTGTATTTAATGGTGTTATGTAGTTGTGTTGTCATGTTGTATTGTAGTAGCCCTCAACTGTATTTAATGGCGTTATGTAGTTGTGTTGTCATGTTGTGAAAGTTGAATTGTAGTAGCCTAACCCCAAATACTTTTTTCTGGTGATGGAGAGAGACACAGACAAGACACAGACACAGCAACAGAATAGGATATGATGGAGAGAGACACCAGACAAGACACAGAGATAGCAACAGACGACTCAGAGAAAGTGATGGAGAGAGACAGAAGAATAGAGTTCCAGACAGTTGTAGAATGTATGCCAAGACACATTGTAAGTGCTGTTAAGAGAGAGGGAGAGAGAGAGAACAGGCAGAACCTGATATGTAAATGAGCAGAGCAAATGAAAGTAACTTTTGACGACCAAATGATCATTCAGACTCTGTTTCTATTGAGAGAGGAAAGGTAAGACGACGATTGTTATGTGTATTCATATAGTTGATGATATTGTTATGTGTATTCATATAGTTGATGATATTGTTATGTATATTCATATAGTTGATGATATTGTTATGTGTTTTCATATAGTTGATGATATTGTTATGTGTATTCATATAGTTGATGATATTGTTATGTGTTTTCATATAGTTGATGATATTGTTATGTGTATTCATATAGTTGATGATATTGTTATGTATATTCATATAGTTGATGATATTGTTATGTGTATTCATATAGTTGATGATATTGTTATGTATATTCATATAGTTGATGATATTGTTATGTGTTTTCATATAGTTGATGATATTGTTATGTGTATTCATATAGTTGATGATATTGTTATGTGTATTCATATAGTTGATGATATTGTTATGTGTATTCATATAGTTGATGATATTGTTATATTCATATAGTTGATGATATTGTTATGTGTTTTCATATAGTTGATGATATTGTTGGTGGACAGTGTTATAATAGTCCTACTCTCCTTAAAATGTATTTGATGTAAATTAAATGCGGGAGGTGAATTTCTTCTTTGCCCACCTGTGTTCCCCTATATCGTATATGTCTTCTTAAAACACAACAAGCAACAAACAAACATTTTACATTTCTAATCTACAGTTAACTCTTTACACTAAGGAAGGTATTTTGTGTGAAAGAGAGACTTTTACATTTTGTGGAAAGCCTAACAACAACTTACACTTCCTCAAAACAGGTTGTGTGTGTTCATTAGTGCCCATCGTAGCAAAACGTTTGGCAACATAAACCGTTTAGGTCACGTTGTACAGCGTTTAGAGTGAACTGTTTAGGCAACATTTTAATACTGTTGGCTGTGGAGTAAACTAATGAATACAACCCAGGTTGTTGCCTACGACTCGGCATGTTGATACCTGCCTGATGCTGAAACCTGATTGTAGCCTGAGGGGTAAACTATGATACTAGCTAGATATACTGGTTTTCTAAAGTTAGCCAGCTTCAGTTGGCTTCACATTCCAGCTCAGGCCTCATCCATCAGAATATACAGAACAGAACAGAAAATATCTCAATGACTTGACATGTTCTGGTTGTGAATTCAGGCTACAAGGTGAGAATCCTGCCAAGGATTATTGTAAATTGTGTAGAGACATTAAATGTATGGTGTAATGTTAGTATAGTGAATGGAAGTAAAACACTCCTAACAGTCTACTTCTACTGAGACAGGTTGGTGTCAGTTTAATCATACAACATGGAGCTGACTGGACGTGGTCAAGTCAAATTCAATATATCATTATTCATATATTATAGTTCTACATTTAACATTTCATATGATAATGTAATTATATCATAGTTCCTCTACATTTCATATGATAAATGTAATTGTATCATAGTTCCTCTACATTTCATATGATAAATGTAATTGTATCATAGTTCCTCTATAGTGTAGAGGTCCTCTACATTTCATATGATAATGTAATTGTATCATAGTTCCTCTACATTTCATATGATAATGTAGTTGTATCATAGTTCCACTATAGTGTAGTGACCCTCTACATTTCATATGATAATGTAATTGTATCATAGTTCCTCTACATTTCATATGATAATGTAATTGTATCATAGTTCCTCTATAGTGTAGTGACCCTCTACATTTCATATGATAATGTAATTATATCATAGTTCCTCTACATTTCATATGATAATGTAGTTGTATCATAGTTCCACTATAGTGTAGTGACCCTCTACATTTCATATGATAATGTAATTGTATCATAGTTCCTCTACATTTCATATGATAATGTAGTTGTATCATAGTTCCACTATAGTGTAGTGACCCTCTACATTTCATATGATAATGTAATTGTATCATAGTTCCTCTATAGTGTAGTGATCCTCACTATATGAGCCACGTCACAATTCCAACCAAGTTACCCAATTGATGCCAATGGTGCGATGTGTAGGATGTTCACCTTTAACACATGCAACCTGGGTTCACTTCCCTGCCCGCTGTTTGCTACATTGGTGTCAGAGGTGGTGTCTGAGACATGCTTTTGTGTGAGCCAGGTAACAATTCCCACCATGTGGGTTAACCCTATTGGTGCAATACGTAGGATGTTGACCTCCCTGCCCGCAGTTTTCAACTATATTAACAGCACAGGCTGCCTGTAGGGTGTTGACCTCCCTGCCTGCTGTTTTCAACTATATTAACAGCACAGGCTGCCTGTAGGGTGTTGACCTCCCTGCCTGCTGTTTTCAACTATATTAACAGCACAGGCTGCCTGTAGGGTGTTGACATCCCTGCCAGCTGTTTTCAACTATATTAACAGCACAGGCTGCCTGTAGTGTGTTGACCTCCCTGCCTGCTGTTTTCAACTATATTAACAGCACAGGCTGCCTGTAGGGTGTTGACCTCCCTTCCCGCTGTTTTCAACTATATTAACAGCACAGGCTGCCTGTAGGGTGTTGACCTCCTGCCTGCTGTTTTCAACTATATTAACAGCACAGGCTGCCTGTAGGGTGTTGACCTCCCTGCCTGCTGTTTTCAACTATATTAACAGCACAGGCTGCCTGTAGGGTGTTGACCTCCCTGCCTGCTGTTTTCAACTATATTAACAGCACAGGCTGCCTGTAGGGTGTTGACCTCCCCTGCCTGCTGTTTTCAACTATATTAACAGCACAGGCTGCCTGTAGGGTGTTGACCTCCCTGCCTGCTGTTTTCAACTATATTAACAGCACAGGCTGCCTGTAGGGTGTTGACCTCCCTGCCTGCTGTTTTCAACTATATTAACAGCACAGGCTGCCTGTAGGGTGTTGACCTCCCTGCCTGCTGTTTTCTCCTATATTAACAGCACAGGCTGCCTGTAGGGTGTTGACCTCCCTGCCTGCTGTTTTCAACTATATTAACAGCACAGGCTGCCTGTAGGGTGTTGACCTCCCTGCCAGCTGTTTTCAACTATATTAACAGCACAGGCTGCCTGTAGGGTGTTGACCTCCCTGCCTGCTGTTTTCAACTATATTAACAGCACAGGCTGCCTGTAGGGTGTTGACCTCCCTGCCTGCTGTTTTCAACTATATTAACAGCACAGGCTGCCTGTAGGGTGTTGACCTCCCTGCCTGCTGTTTTCAACTATATTAACAGCACAGGCTGCCTGTAGGGTGTTGACCTCCCTGCCTGCTGTTTTCAACTATATTAACAGCACAGGCTGCCTGTAGGGTGTTGACCTCCCTGCCTGCTGTTTTCAACTATATTAACAGCACAGGCTGCCTGTAGGGTGTTGACCTCCCTGCCTGCTGTTTTCAACTATATTAACAGCACAGGCTGCCTGTATGGTGTTGACCTCCCTGCCTGCTGTTTTCAACTATATTAACATCACAGGCTGCCCGACATTCGTTGAACAAAGAGACACAATAATACGAGTGAAAGGATTTTAGGATAATATCAGTAAGTGTTGATTTAGAGTTGTCTTCTGGGTTCAGCCTTCTAGTTGCCTTTATCAACAGGTTGAAATGTAATAAATGACATCACAATGACATGTCCTCAGAGTTGGAAAGATCCTACATCTGAACACATTATTTAACATGGTGACATGGTGCTGCTAGTGAAAGAAAACATTAAGAGACAGAATACAGGCAGTGGAGTTTGCACAAAGTTTACGTACAACAATATATAGAACTAGGTAGACTGAGCATAGAGCTAAAGGCTATAACCACGGGGAAGAAACTGTTCAGATTGGGGTCTATAACATCCAATCACTTAGGTTTACAGCAGCTGACAGTTGTAACTTCATTGCTAATAACTCAAACTTCCTTTTTCAGATAAAGACCTCATCTCTGTACAGATGTAGGATCTGAATTTGATCACCCTGTTGCAGGAAAACTAAAACTTGTAGTGTATTTGATGTTTTAAAAGGCTTCTGAAGTTTGTCATTTCCACTTTCCACTTTAAAATGTTAATTATAATCCACATAATTGTTCTGCTGTAGTAAACTGTCTCAAATTAAGATCCTACATCTGTAGCAAAACACCTGTCTTTCATGTGTTCTCCTTTGACGATTTGACATCTTTTATTTACTATTGTTTAGGCTGGTTGAATGAGTTGTCTATGAAAGCTACTTCATCTGTAAGAAAACAGACGGCTGCACCAGTGCCTGTAAGTTATGTGATTTCCTCATGTGAAATTAAAAGTATGTTTGTAGCCTACGCAGTTATAAAATGGCTGTTGAAACTGTGGCACATATTTCTCAGTACATTAGAAGTCAGATAAATGTGTTGAGACGTAGGAAAGATGGGCAAACTCTCGTTGGTCTTTGCTTTCTACACACTATTATAAGGTTAGTCGATGTCAGACATTAAATAGTCAGAGTAGGTTTGAGCTATGATCACTTATCATGCTGACAAACCTGATGGTCTCTGTGAACTGACCTGAACAGGTTTAGACTGGTCATCTATGATATGTAGGTTATATACAGTACATTCTCTGTCCTGCTACTGGAAGGTCTATAACATTATGTGAACTGACCTGAACAGGTTTAGACTGGTCATCTATGATATGTAGGTTATATACAGTACATTCTCTGTCCTGCTACTGGAAGGACTATAACATTATGTGAACTGAAATGAACAGGTTTAGACTGGTCATCTATGATATGTAGGTTATATACAGTACATTCTCTGTCCTGCTACTGGTAGGACTATAACATTATGTGAACTGACCTGAACAGGTTTAGACTGGTCATCTATGATATGTAGGTTATATACAGTACATTCTCTGTCCTGCTACTGGTAGGACTATAACATTATGTGAACTGACCTGAACAGGTTTAGACTGGTCATCTATGATATGTAGGCTATAGCCGAGGTATAATGTCGTGGAAATTTCCTGTATTTACCAAATCATGAGCACAAACCACACACAAGTCAGAGTTAGTTATCAAAGTCCATCTTTAATTATATGAGCTCTATCACAACCCTGTGACTCTCAGATCAATTCAGTGTCTAACCATGAATTCTCTGAGAGCCCCATTACACATTGCAACTGAGATCCTTTAATAGCAAAGAACACACATAGTCAGACAGCATAGACATGATAAATTGTTCAGCTTTGTCTCCTTACTCAAACCCCAGAACCATAAACCAACCCTCCATATCAACAGGCATATATCAAATTATCATTTAGATACAACCAATTCTAAATACAACCAATCCTGGACAAGCTCACGGGGAGAATAGAATGATTGCTATAGGTTAAGATAGGGACAACATTAGAGGGAGCATAGAATGATTCCAGACACTGCCATCCTCCTCTCCCCGATGGGAAAAGTAGGGAGTGACTGGCACACAGACACAGTGGAGCAAAATATATGTTTACACATGATGATCCCTTGACCTCTCCCCTCTCTCCGGCCCAAACAACTTAGTCTTGACATAAAACAGATAACTGCAACCCCGTCACAGTATTATACAAAAATAACATTCTGATGAGAAGTAACTTACAAACATATGATAAAACATCTTACCTATGTTACCAACCAATTCTGATTATTCCCCAACAATAGACCTTGATCTGCATATCACTAACAAACTACTATTATACATTATAACCTAGTCTACTTTACATAATATAACATCTACATATCACTAACAACCCACTACTATACATTATAACCTAGACTACTTTACATAATATAACATATCACTAACAACCCACTATTATACATTATAACCTAGTCTACTTTACATAATATAATATATCACTAACAACCCACTACTATACATTATAACCTAGTCTACTTTACATAATATAACACATCACTAACATCCCACTACTATACATTATAACCTAGTATACTTTACATAATATAACATCTACATATCACTAACAAACTGCTATTATACATTATAACCTAGTCTACTTTACATAATATAACATCTAC